>NW_020954557.1:27781521-27792556 GCF_900497805.2 Vombatus ursinus | reverse complement strand
AGTTTAGCTGGGTAGGTGATTCTTGGTTGCAATCCTGTCTCCTTTGCCCTTTGGAATATTATATTCCATGCCCTGTGGTCCCTCAATGTAGAAGCTGCTAAATCTTGTGTTATCCTGATTGTGTTTCTACAATATTTGAATTGTTTCTTTCTGGCTGCTTGCAATATTTTCTCCTTGACCTGGGAACTCTGGAATTTGGCTACAATATTCCTAGGAGTTTTCCTTTGGGGATCTCTTTCAGGAGGAGATTGGTAGATTCTTTCCATTTCTATTTTGCCCTCTGGTTCTAAAATATCAGGGCAGTTTCCCTTGATAATTTCTTGAAAGATGATGTCTAGACTCTTTTTTTGATCATGACTTTCATATTGTCCAATAACTTTTTAAATTTTCTCTCCTGGATCTATTATCCAGGTCAGTTGTTTTTCTAATGAGATATTTCACATAGTTTTCCAATTTTTCATTCTTTTGGATTTGTTTTACAGTGTCTTGATTTCTCATAAAATCACTATCTTCCAATTGCTTTATTCTAATTTTTTGAGGAAGTATTTTCTTCAGTAATCTTCTGGACTTCCTTTCCATTTGGCCAATTTTGCTTTTTAGGGAATTCTTCTCCTCATTGGCTTTTTGGACCTCTTTAGCCATTTGGGTTAGGCTATTTTTTATGGTGTTATTTTCTTCAGTATTTTTTTGGGTCTCCTTTAGCAAGCTGTTGACTTGTTTTTCATGATTTTCTTGCATCACTCTCATTTCTCTTCCCAGTTTCTCCTCTACTTCTCTTACTTGCTTCTTAAAATTCCTTTTGCTTTCTTCCAAGGCCTGGGACTGATTCATATTTTTCTTGGAGGCTTTGGATGTAGGAGCTTTGACTTTGTTGTCTTCTCCTGGTTGTATGTTTTGATCTTCTTTGTCACCAAAGTGAGATAATATAGTCTGACTCTTTTTGTGCTGCTTACTCATGATCCCAGCCAATTACTTGAGTTTTAAATTCTTTTTTAAGGGAAGAGTCTACTTCCAATGTGGAGAATGTACTGTCCCAAGCTTGGGGGGTTTGTACAGCTGTTTTCAGAGATAGTTCTAGGGACCTGTAAAATTTCAGTTCTTCCAAGGTAGTATGGTAAGGGGCAAGGTGTTTCCTCTCCACAGCCACAACAAGCTCCACTATGCCAGCACTCCTCCTCACCCCAGGACCCCCCGTCACAACTGTGACCCAGATCCAAGCATGGGCAGAGCAAGAGATTCCTGCCTCAGCCCTGGCAAAGAGATCCTTGCAATCTCTCTCTGATCAGCCACCCGATTCCTCCTCAGTCTGTGGGCTGGAAGCTCAGGAGGCAGACACTGCCCCAGAGGCCATGCTTGGGACTTATAGCTGAGACCTAGCTCCTTCTCTCACCACAGTCACAGACTTTTCTCATTGACCTTCTAAGTTGTATTTGGTGTTCATGGGTTGAGAAGTCTGGAAACCTCCACAGCTGTCCGTGATTCAGTCCTCTGAGGCCTGCTCCAAGTTCGCTGCAGCCTGCACGCCCATGCTGCACTGCCCTTCTCTCCCTGCCCTGCACAATATACCTTTCTGATCAACCATACAGGTTGTCTTGGGCTGGAAATTTGTTTCACTGTCTTTTTGTGGATTCTGCTGCTTTAGAATTTGTTTAGAGCCATTTTTTTACAGGTATTTGGAAGGGTTTGGGGGAGAGCTCAAGCAAGTCACTGTTTTTACTCTGCCATCTTGGCTCTGCCTCCTAAAATTTATTTTATTTCTTGCATTGCAAAGACTCTTGCCTAATTCATAATTTCCAAAAATAATGCTGAAAAATTTCCTTAGTGGAACGTAAGCTATTTAAAGGCAAGGACTATAAAATTTTTATCTTTATAGTTCTGGCACTTAACACAGTCTTTTACTTTTAGTAATCCTTAATACATATGTCTATATATATATATATATATATATATGTCTATATATATGTATGTATGTATATGTATATGTGTATGTATAAGTGTAGGTGTATGTATATATATATTATATATATACATATATATGTATATATACATACATACATATTTTTTTTTTGCTGAATTGAAATAATCTTAATTTAACCCATTTTTCCTAAAAGGATTATTCTTAAATTTGAAAGATGCATTATTATTGGTTGTAAGCCAGGTTGCTTTGTTTTCTTACACATCTTCTTTCAGGTTTTGCTTTTATTTCTCATGAGTAGGCCTATCTGGGAAAGAAACAATTTTGTAAGACAATTGGTCTTGGTCCATCTGTTCACAATATCATCTCATTGAATGTCTTATTTTCATTGTTTTTTTGTTGGTTTTTGTTGATATAAAATAAGGATTCCTTAAGTGTAATGTCCTATAGTCTCTCAAGCTTTGTTTTGTCCTTGCATATCCATTCTTCTGGAAAATTATTATATAGTATCCATGAATATGATATTCAAACATTATTAATAATTTCCTCAGAATACTATGATCATTATAATTTTATCTCAATTTTGGTAATTTTATTAACCATAATGATTTTGTTACTATTATAAAGAGCTTATGAGTTCTTCCAGTTCTGTTGTATTAATTGCCCTCAGACAACACTAGTAATAATATTAAATTTCTGCTTTCTTTCTTCTCATTTTGTCAGAATGTTCAGTTTTTGCTAAGTTTTTTTAGCTTCTATTATAAATCATAATTTTTAATTTTAATTTTTTCTTTTATGAGCTTAATTTTGTCCTTTGTCTCTTATTTTGATTCCTCATTAAACCTTTCCATAACTCCTTGGGCTCTGGAAGTCATTTCATTCTCATTTCTGGGTGGTAGTTATAGTTATTACAGAATTATTCCCTTTAGCTGAAGTTGCTTCTAGGAATTAATGTACAGTAAAGTATTTATTATAGCCAGCATTTTTCTTTTCTCACCCAATCTTTCTGCTAGTTTTCCATATGGATTTCTTTTTCTTCCCTCCTAGTCCCTGTTAGTTGCCATTTTTATTTTAGCTTTTTGGAACATTTCTACTTGGTTTGAGGTAATGTAGGACTCCTGCTTTCTTTGGATATTAAGTATTATCTTTTTCTAGCTGTCAGGGACAGCTCAAGATGGGGACCTGCAAGCTTTCAGTTCTCTCAAAGTGGTGTGATCTGGGGAAAAGTTTGATAACTTAATCCCTGGAATGAGCTCTGTAAATTCTTGACCTGGGTTTGGGTCTGAGCAACAGCAGACTGTTGTTGGTCTCAGTCACTATTAGTCAGCTGGAAAGCTTTGATAGTTCAGTTACAGACCTGCAGGGTTCCTTTGTAAGGGAGGTTAAAATGCTGCAACTCACCCTCATAATCTGGGGTAAGTGTTATTACCCCCAGGAGTATGGAGGAGACACATATTTACTACTCCCTGTTATAGCTCCTGATCCTAGACCAATGCATTTTCTTTTCTTGAGTCAACCCAGATGACACTATTAATGTTTAATTACAAAACACTGACTAAATGCAATACAAAGCAATAATAATCATGACATAAGGTAATAGTCTACCCATATGCCTGAATCACAATAAACAATAAGCGTAGTATCTTTAGTGGAGAGTGGTCATTATGGCAAGTGAAAGATGAAATGACTGAGGAAACAAACATTCAAGCTTCTAAGCATATTGATTTACTAAGCAATGCATTCCAATTACTCAACAAATTACGACCTGGACCCCAAATAGAGAGGGAAATATTTTTTAAACATTAAAATATTTAATCAAATAAGACAAATTGATTAAAAGAAAACAATATAACATTAGGTAATCTGATTTCTAATTGGTGGAAAGATTAGGCACTTTCCAAATTGGGAGAGAGCAAACAGGTGTAATTCCCTGAAATAATAACAAAAAAGGTGTTCCACTTCCCTCAAGTGTCTGTGAACAATCAAAAGAACTTGGAAACAATAACTGGTTGGTAAGTACAGGGCCAGTTTTCAGATAAGTCATATGCATTGCTTGAGAGGTAAAATTCTGAGAAAACTCCTTGCATCAAGTTTTAGATCTGACTGCGTTTTTGGTCAGTATAACCTTTAGTTACGGTTCCCTAAGCAGAAGATAGGCAGCTTTCCAGCCATGCATGTCTAGGTTCAAACAATTCAATTAAGTTTTCTCCAAATTGCCACAATTGAATAAAAATTTCTCAGAAGATAGAAATTGGGCTAGATTCATAATTGAATAGAAAGGGAACTAAGCTCCAGAATTGAGTGAAAAGATAGTGTGGTTCACTCAATTTCCACAACTAACCACTTGCTATCCTACTTCCCTCATTTTCCTTATCAAAAACTTAGAGACACTTAGAATTGAGGCATTTAAGTAGGAAAACTCATGTGCCTGAGGGAACTCACTACTCTAGACTCCAGGCCTTGATGTTCTTGGTCTCTCAAGGGAACAACCCCCACTTGCAAGTTAGAATGCTACTCTTTTGGTCATCTCTAACCTGTGGCTGGCAGTGTTAAATTCTTTTTTTAGCAAACAACAGCCTTCAATTTAGGATCTGAAGAGCTTCTTAGGTATGGTCTCATAATTGGAGTACTTTTCTCTATTTATAAAAGCAGTTCCCTAAAGCCTGAAATCTGCAAAGAAAAATAGCTTTGCTCTCTTGTTTTTATCATCTTAAGCCACCCAGGATGGTAAAGGGAAAAGCCTCTGAGAAATTGCTCCTCTCTCCAGCAGTAGATGATGATAGAAAGCAAGGTAACCTTTCATCAGTCTGTTCTTCAAATATCTGATAATTCACCTTTTTCCAATCAGCTCTCTTCATCATAGCTTCATTCAATCATATCAGCTCCCAATTCACCTGTAAAGCCTACTATCTCTTCTACTTGTCCTATGAGTAGTCCAAGCTGCCCAAATGAGGACCCCAATGGCCAGTTCCAGTTGGACAATTCAACTAATCCTCTCCTCTCCTTTCTCAAAAATGGGGTATCAAACCCTTTCCCAAGGGTGTTCTGTCCAAAGGAAGGTAAATTTTGATGGAAGAAACCTACTTAGCTATCTTGGGGTTTACTAGCTAGATTTCTTTCTCAAAGACTATGGCTTAAACCCAATTCACTCTGGATCTCATTGATTGGACAACAATAGGTCCCTGCCCAAGCACCATTTAATGGTTACTTTTGGGGGCCTCCTCGCTCAGAATGAATATAAATATTAGTTGTTTCTCTTTTGGTTACTAAGCCTGAGAGTCTTCCTCTCCCAGATTGATTTTTTTAAATTATTATTATTATTATTATTATTAAAAGGGCCATCCCTTGACTCACTTCTTCAACAGGCCTATTCACTGAATAGGTGTTGCCTTGTTCAAAGTGAAAACTCAGAAAAACCTTAGCTTAAAAAGATGAAGGTCTCCAACTCCATCCTAGGCCAACTCCAGTCATCCTGATCTATATCTGGCACTGGACCCAGATGACTCTGGGGGAGAAATTGAGGATGGTGACTTTGCATTATTCTTCCTCACTCAAATCCAATTCAATGCAAGTCATCTCATCATCTCCCTGATGTCATGGTCCTCTTCAAAAATGAAGGACAAACCACAACCTCTTGTGCTTTTAGTCAGTTCAGAATAACTATTATTATTGTCTTCTTTTTCAACCCCATTTCCTACTTCCAATGATGTTTCAGTTTTCTCAGTTTCTCTCTTCTGTTGCCTTGTGTTATCTGGCTTCTATATGGAGTTTCTAACATTTACCTTCAAATTCCTCAGCTTCTCACTGAATCTCCTGCCTCAAATTGTGGATTCCCCATGTGTAATGATCTACCTTTATCTTAGGTTGAGAAGTCAAAAATCCATTGTTTTATTTGATACAAAGAGTCAATATAAAATTTCATTATGGTTTCTAAACAGTCGTTTGATTCAATTTTTCAACAATAGGGATCTGAGTGATATGATATGAAAAGAAGGGAATATATAGGAGCTTTTTGTGAATGACCTCATTTTTGTTTTTAGTGAAATAAAAGACAAAATTCCCAGCTGAGAGAGTTAAGTTGTAGGCAGCCTTAGGGGTTTTGAAGAGGGAGAGGAATTAAAATCAATTAAGTCATAAATTCATTAAAAGCAGAATTAAAAGCAAATTCCCAGTCAAAAACTTTGAGCAAAGTACTTATAAATGTCTGTTGAATGAAAAAGAAATGTTTTACATTTTCTCCATTTATAGATGTGAAAAGTTAAAAACCACAGTTTCCTACAGTAGTAGAAAACACCTGAGTAGAAATAAAACATATCTGAAGCTATGTCTAAACATTCCCAAGATATTTAAATATCTAGGTAGTAGAGTGGATAGCATGCTGTATTTGGAGTCAGGAAAACCTGAGTTTTGGGAACTAATTTAGCAACAATTTAGAAGTGAGAAGAGATAACAGACCAATTGAATTGGTGTGTGGAAAGACCCTGAAGTGTTACCATTAAAATCAGAGGATCCATCCACCTTAAGAAAACCAAACTTTAAAAAGAAAAAAAAAACTGTTACCTGTCTTTTGTCTGTCCATTATATAGCTTGACTTGATCAAAACTAATGTCAGGCCTAGTCAATGCAATTCAAGGTAAAAGGAAATAAAAAGCAAACAATGATTTTACCAAGTGCTTAATCTTAAGCACTTCCAGAGTACATTTCTGAGCTCTATAGCTGACCCAGTGCCACCTTGAATTCAATATTTAATATTGTCATCATGTCTTCTGATTATATAAATGGTCTTCATTATACAGATGGTCTCTAGCTATATAAGTGGAGGGGTTAAGGAAAGGAGAGATTTTGGTTCATATTTCAGAAAGGAAACATCTTTTTTTCTACCTTAATTTTAATGAGGCATAGGAGCTGTTGTACTGCCCTTTCTTAGAATATGTTTTAAAGACACTAAATCTCAATTTGATAGGAAGTCACGGTTCTCAAAACAATACAAACTGATAAAAAATCATTTCTCCCCCATGAAACAACACAAGGTATTTTGAGAAAAATGAGTTAACATTTAATCATTGATTTTTATCAAAAACTGGCTTTTTCAGATTAGGAAGAACATTGAAATAAATTTCTGAACTAAAGAAGTTCAGAAATCGCTGATTACTTATTCTTATATGGTTTTATTTTGTATTGATTTCTTTTTTCAGACTGGGACTTCCTATCTTGCTCAGCTTGAAAGTACAGCAGCCACTCACACGCCCAATCAGGGTTTCTGATTGATAGAGGAACTTTGACATGCTCTTGTTTCTTACATCAGATTTTTCATCCATCCTTAGGTACCTTGGTAACTCCTTGTTTCCAGGGCCAAAGTCACATTGAACAGACAGGGCAGATACCTGTTCCTGATTGACTTTAGCCTTACTGCAGCTCAGAACTCCTGACCTCAAGCAATCCACCAACCCCAAAATTTCTAGCAGTGGGAACTGAAGTCATGTGCCATGTCTCTTGACACTATATGGTTTGCAACACATATTTTTGTGGCATCTTTTAGATTGGAATCATCTATATCCTATTCTAAGAAAAAAAAATTCTATATGTACTATGAACCAAAGGAGCAGATTCATGAACTTTAATGAGAAGATACTTTAATACTTCAGACATAGATTTTTTTTATAGTGTCACTACTTTATAAACCATTATTAAATTTATATGTGTATATATGTATATATATTAATATACAAAGTAACTATGAAATGAATTTAATGGCAGAACATTTTAAATATTTAAAAGTAATTTGAATAGGTATTATTCATGGTAATAGCACAATTTATGAATGCCAGCAAGGAACGGAAATTTTTCTAAGACAAATGTTACCCACAGAATTCAGTAATAAATGAATTTTTAATAAGGCAATGATCTTGTTAGCTTTAAAGGTGATTTGCCTTCCTTCATCACATTTAAAATCTGGATAAACTTCACTGGGTAATTAAACAAAACTAATTATTTGCTACAAGAGAGAGTTATTATTTCACACCCTTTCTGAAGGTTGCATCTATAGTTACTTCTCTCTCTCTCTCTCTCTCTCTCTCTCTCTCTCATAAACTTTAATGAATGTTTTATGGAACAAGCTATCTGAAGGTATTGTTAACATTTTTCAGTGTTGCAGAGATGCCAATTAGCAAAGGGCAAACAAAGCTTCCATGTTTACTATTAGCTGCACATACAATGTAACAGTTTTAATCTCTTATCTTTATATAATAAAGAATTTCTTTCCTTAGACATTTTTTCTTCTACAATGTAGCTTGGGAAAGGCAGTTTTAGGGTAAAAAAATTGATGCACACACACACATATATTTCTAACCCTAAAATTACTACTGTCATATATGTGTATGTATATATGTATGAACATGTATGAACATGAATATGTATTACATTTAGGTTTACAATTTTATAAAAGTGTTTTTAAAAATGTTACAATTTTTATAAAAGGGTTTGTGGAATAGCCTGTCTATCTCCCTACCCTCCATTCCACCCTCTTCACCTCAGTTTCTCTTAAAGAAATATGTTGAGAGTTCCTGCTACAGGTGAATTCTCTCTATGTAGTATCATTAAACTTGTAGCATTTTTTCTGTTACTCCAACTCTCAAAAGTTCTGATTTTGAACAATCAGCATATTTTTTTTATCTATCTATCCACCTCATTTAACACATATTTATTAGGTACTATGTTCTAAGCACTGTACTATACTAAGCATACAAAAGAGAAAACTGACCAGACCCTGCTTTCAAGGGGCTTAATTCAGTTGGTGATGGAGGCAACGTGTTCAAATATAAACAATGGTATGTTGAAGGTAGCTTGTGCCAGCTGGCACAATTTTTAAATTTTCAATGTGATCATCCAAAACTTGACAATTTACATGTCAGGGCTTGATTTATTGATATCTAGGCTTAAGAAAATAATGGAGAAATGTTAATAGGGCAGATTAAACTTCAAAGTGTTTTGTGTATACATCTTTTAAGAAACAATTGTTAAAATTTATTAGCACATCCCTGAATATAAATAAATGCAAAATATATGACAATAAAAACAAAATAAATTGAGTTTAATATGCAGGACAGAAATGTCAGGGGATAGGCAATTTTGGGTTTCAGAGGTAATTATAAGCAAAAGGGTATTTTTTTTAATTTCTGCAATGAATATGATTAGCATTACTGATTTTCTGGCCTTAATTTTCCTGTTACTAGTATTCCTTGCCAGATAATATGGAACTTAGTGAGTAGCTCCAAAGTTCCTAGAGAGAAACTCATTCTTCCCTTGTAATTCTCAACAACTGTTTTCTTATTTCAAAAATAGGAATAATAATACTTCTACTACCCATCCCACAGACATGTAGTGGAGCAAAACATTTATTAACCTTAAAGTGTGGCATAAATTCAAATTTCTTCTTCTATTTCTCCTTCCGTTCCTCCTCCTCAACTTCATCAACTCCACTGATTATTATTAAAGCCAATCATAGATCTAACTATCCCAGAAATACAACTAATATTGTTTGTACTTTGTTCTTGAAGAGGACCAATGATATCTCACAATGCTTGTGAATTGGATTTAAGTAAGGTGGAGCTACATAAAGTCAGGACCCTTAACCTCTCCTCCAGAGTCATCAAAGTCCAGTGTCAAGAGAAAAGTCAAGACAACTGGCAATGTCCCAAGACAAAATGAGTGACCTTGGCCCTTCTAAATTATGGTTTTTCCCAGGTTTCAGATTGTATGAGACAATGCCCATTCAATGACTAAGGGCTAAGTAAGAATTGAAACAAAATATGACCCAATTTACATTCACAAAGGTATCCGTTAAGGTCTTAGAGGTTGAGAGACCCCTTAAAGACCAGAGTATAGGACTAGAACATCTGAAATGAATTCACAGACTCAAGTATTCTTTGAGTCAAGGTGGCAAAGATTTATTGTTATGCAATACAGTGGGCAGAGTTCCTTAAGGAATTCTGCCATGGTGGGCAGAGCTCCTTAGGGAACTTGAAACCTAACAGGAATGATGCTAAAGCTCATATAGGAAAAGTAGTGGATAATGTGCCAAATATGCTAATTAGGTAATAACATACAACTACATCATTCACTACTGGAAACTGAGGGGGGGGGGAACAGAGGGTTCCTAAAGGGTATATTTTTGGTTTGTTATGAGTGTAACAAGATAGTTTTCGGAGGTGATATATAAAGCCTGACCTCTGGATTGTATAAGGTAACTGTGAGTACTTCATAGTTCTGCTGGTACAAGATAGTCCTGCTCATACAAGGGAAATTCTACAGAGGCCAGCTTGTTCTTGTAACAGAGAGAAATAATTTGCCTGACTGAGTCCATTCATGAGTTATTGCCAGAGATAGGGTCCTTAGGCTGGAGGGAAACTGTCAGGGATAGTGTTTTGAGGCTAGGGAGAAATTGGGGTCTAAACCCAGGCACCCAAGCACCCCATCATATCAACCAGGCAAAAGAAGACCCTCAGAGTTTCCAGACAGAACAGAAAATAATCACTATTCAAATTTATTATAAGCTATCAAAACTAAACAACGAGCCACAGATGCTTGGGTTGGGGGCTATTATTGGCCAGCCAATGAAAACCAGAATAATTTTATTTTAAAGGAATAATCAAGTAGCTCCAATTAAAATACTGGGGGATGTTTTAAAGACTTTTTTTTTCTTTCCAGAACTATATTTGAAGAAATCATGCATGAAAACTGTGCAAGAGAAAAAGTAAATTGCCTCAGTTTTTTGAAAAAAAAATAGTGAAGAAGGAGGAAGGATTAAGAAGAAAAGCAGGAGGAGGAAGAAGAGGAAGAAGTACAAGAAGCAGAAGAAGCAATAGAAGCAACAATAGCAGAAGAAGCAGGAGCAAAAGAAGTAGCAGCAAAAGAATCTTCTGCTGCTTCTTTTCTCTCTGCTTCTTTTTTTTCTTCTTCTTCTGCTTCTGCTACTGCTGCTGCTCCTTCTGATTCTTTACAGTAGAAGTAGCAGCAAAAGAATCAGAAGCAGCTGAAGCAGCAGCAGCAGCAGCAGCAGCAGCAGCAGAAGAAGAAGAAGAAGAAGAAGAAGAAGAAGAAGAAGAAGAAGAAGAAGAAGAA
>NW_020954557.1:27775569-27781511 GCF_900497805.2 Vombatus ursinus | reverse complement strand
AAGAAGAAGAAGAAGAAGAAGAAGAAGAAGAAGAAGAAGAAGAAGAAAGATTGCTTAACTTTCATTTGCATTGGTATATTGGGTCCCCAGAGGGCAACTACAGGGTAAAGACCTTTAATACACAATGTTCTTCTAAAAAACAAACAGGTTCACTCATAACCACAAATACATGTAGCATCCCTGGGAGGAATAAACTTAAACTTTGACTATAATGGAAGTGAGATACATGTGTAAAACTATGTGTGATATGGTTTAACTCACAACACATGCTCTGGAAGTCTTTTTTGTTGTAGTTATTATTGAAGTTGAGAATTTTCATTCTTTGCCACCACTAAAAGAACCTGTTACAAATATTTTTGTGCATTTTTTTTTTATCTCTTTGGGATATAGACCTAGTAGTGGTATTGCTGGGTCAATGGGTATGCATGATTTTGTAACCTTTTTGGCCCAGTTCCAAATTGCACTACAGAAAGGTTGAATTATTATACAACTTCACCAATAGTGCATTAGTGTTTTTATTTTTCCACATCCACACCAAAATTTGTCATTTTCTTTTTCTTTCTATTACCCAATCTAGTAGTTATGTAGTGGTAGCTGAGAGCTGTTTTAATTTGCATTTCTCTAATCAATAGTGATTTAGAGTATTTTTATATGATTATAGATAGCTTTACTTTGTCTGAAAACTATTCAAATTCTTTGACCATTTATCAATTAAGGAATGGTTCATTTCCATAAATTTGACTCCATTTGCTATATATATGAGAAATGAGATCTTTATCAGAAAAAAAAAACTTGCTGTAATTTTTTCACAGTAATGATTAACACATATTTCCCACCATCCTATTCCTCCTCCTCTCCATTTATCCTACAGTGTCTTGGTTTTTTCACCTTGTCCATTCTCAAAAAGTGTTTAGCTTCTGAATTTTACCTCCCCCAATCTTCCCTCCCTCTAACAGCTCCCCTCTTCTCTTGTCCCCTTCCCCTCTTACTTTCCTGTATGGTAAGACAGATTTCTATACCTAATGTAGGTTCTTCTCTCTTTGAGTCAATTCTGATAAGAGTAAGGTTCTTGCACTCCCCTCCCCCACCCCTTCCCCCATCTTTTCTTCCATTGTAAAATCTCTTCTGGGCCTCCTTTATGTCACATAAGTTATGCAATTCTACCTCTTCCTTCCCCCTTCTCCCTGTGCATTACTCTTTCACCCCTTAATTTTCTTTTTTTAAATTTCACTTGCCCAATTTTAATTTTTTCCACTTAATAGTGTTTTTCCCAATTACATGTAAAGATAGTTTTTAACATTAATTTTTATAAGATTTTCAAAGTATTCTCCCTCACTCCTTCCCCTTTCCCCTCTTGAAGACTGCAAGCAATCTGACATAGGTTATATATATATACAATCATGTTAAACATATTTCCATATTAGTCAAGTTATGGAATAAGAATCAGAGCAAAAGGGAAAAAACACAAGAAAGAAAAGAAAAAAATGGAAAGAAAGTGAAGAGAATATGTTTTGATCTGCATTCAGACTCCATAATTCTTTCTCTGTATGTGGATATAATTTTCCATCATGAGTCTTTTGGAGTTACTTTGGATCATTGTATTGCTGAGAAGAACTAAATCTATTATAGTTGATTATTGCAGAATATTGCTGTTGTTATGTACAATGTTCTCCAGGTTCAACTCACTTCACTCAGTGTCAGGTCATGCAAATCTGATTTCTGATTTCTGCCTGAAATCTGCCTTCTCATCATTTCTTATAGCACAAGAGTAGCCTATTACATTAATATACCATAACTTGTTCAGCCATTCCCCAATTGGTGGACATTCCTTCAATTTCCAATTCTTGGACACCACAAAAAGACCTGCTAAAATATTGTGGTACATATGGATTCTTTTTGCTTTTTAATGATCTCTTTGAGATACAGATCTAGTAGTGATATTGCTGGATAAAAGAGTATGCACAGTATTATACCTCTTTGGGCATAGTTCCAAATTGCTCTCCAGAATGATTGGATCAGTTCACAACTCCACCGACAATGTATTAGTGTTCCAATTTTCCTGAATCTCCAACATTTATCATTTCCTTTTCTGTTATATTAGCCAGTCTTCTAGGTGTGAGATAGTACCTCAGAGTTGTTTTAATTAGAAATCTCTAATCAATAGTGATTTGGAGCATTTATTCATATGATTATAGATAGCCTTAATTTCTTCATCTGAAAACTGTATTCATATCCTTTGACCATTTATTTATTAAGGAATGACATGCATTCTTGTAAATTTGACTCAGTTCACTATGTATTTTAGAAATAAGGCTCTATTAGAAACAGTGATTGAAAAAATTGTTTCCCAACTTTCTGCTTCCCTTCTAATCTTGGTTGCATTGGATTTGTTTGTGCTAAAACTTTTCAATTTAATATAATAAAAAACTATACATTTTGCATTTCATAATGTTCTCTATCTTTTGTTTGGTCATACATTTTTCCCTTCTCCATAGTTTTGATGGGTAAACTGTTACTTGCTTTCCTAATTTTCTTATGGTATCACACTTTATGTCTACATCACATACCTCTTTTGACTTTATCTTGGTATTTGGTGTATGATGTTGGTCTCTACCTAGTTTCTGCCATATTATGTTCCAGTTTTCTCAGTAGGTTTTGTCAAATAGTGAGTTCTTATCCCAGAGGCTGCATTATTTTGGATTTATCAAACAGTAGATTACTATAGTCATTTTTACTATGTTTTATGTACATCATCTATTCCACTGATCTAACACTCTATTACTTAGCCAGTACTAAATAGTTTTGATGATTGCCACTTTATAATATAGTTTTATATCTTGTACAGCTAGACTTCCTTCCTTTGCATTTTTGTTATTAATTCCCTTGGTATACTTGACTTTTTGTCCTTCCAGATGGATTTTGTTATTTTTTCATAACTCTATATAATACTTTTGGTACTTTGATTGGTATGATACTGAATAAGTAAATTAATTTATGTAGAGTTGTCATTTTTATTATATTGGTTTGGCCTATCCATGAACATTTTATATTTTTCAAATTGTTTAGATCTGACTTTATTTGTGTGAAAAATGTCTTGTAGTTGGGTTTATCTAGTTCCTAGGTAGACTCCCAAATATTTTATAGTGTCTACAATTATTTTGAATGGAATTTCTCTTTCTATCTCTTGCTGCTGAGCTTTGTTAGTATTATACAGAAATGTCAATGTTTTATGTGAGTTTATTTTATATCCTGCAACTTTGCTAAAGTAGTAAATTATTTCAAGTACTTTTTCATTTGATTCTCTGTATACCATCATATCATCTGCAAAGAGTGAAAATTTTGTTTCCTCATTGCTTATTCTAATTCCTTCAGTTTTTTTTTCTTCTCTTATTACTAAAGCTAACATTTCTAGTATAACACTGGATAATAGTGATGATAATGGGCATCCCTGTTTCACCCTTGATCTTATTAGGAAAGCTTCTAGTTTATCCCCATTACGTATAATGCTTGCTGATAGTTTTAGAAAGATACTCCGTATCATCTTAAGGAAAATTCCATTTATTCCTATGTTTTCTAGTGGTTTTAATAGTAATGGGTATTGCATTTTTTTTGAAAGCTTTTTCTGCACCTATTGATATAATTATATGATTTCTGTTGATTTTGTTATTGATACAGTCAGTTATGTTAACAATTTTCCTAATATTGAACCAGTCCTGTATTCCTGGTATGAATCCCACCTGGTTATAATGTAGTATTCTCACGATATATTGCTGTAATCTGTTTGTTAAATTTTATTTAAAGTTCTTTTTATTTTTGGCTAGGCAATGGGGTTAAGTGACTTGCCCAGGGTCACACAGCTAGTAAGTGTTTTGTGTCTGAGGTCGGATTTGAACTCAGGTCCTCCTGAATCCAGGGCCAGTACTCTATCCACTCTATCCACTAGCTGCCCCAAATTTTATTTAAAATTCTTGCATCAAAAGTCATTAGGAAAGTTAGTCTAAAATATTCTTTCTCTGTTTTGGCTCTTCATGGTTTAGGTATCAACACCACATTTATGTTGTAAAAGGAATTTGGTAGGACTCCTGTGCACTGGTCTGAGAGTGAACACAAGCACTCTTTTCCCCCCTGGAACCATTACCAGGTCCCTGTTCTCCTGAGGCTGCAAGATTTCATGTGCTAGTGCTCTTTCTTTCCCTGGAACAGAAACCCAGAACTGTGACTTAGGTCCATGTATGGGCAATGTAACAGAGTCCTGCCTCTGGTGGCAGCAAAGGGACCCCTGTTGTTTCCTTCTGACCAGTTGTCCAACCCCCTTACCATTTGTGAACTGAGAGGTCCAGAAGCAGCTGCTGCAGTTGCAGTTTTAGTCATTCCCATCTCCTGCTCCTGGTTTGAGGGGCCCAGTCTGTGCCAATACTGCACTCCACACCCACCCTAGTGCAACAGACTTTTCTTGTCAATCTTGTAAGTTGTCTTGGGTGGGAAAATTTTTTCACTCCATTCTTTTTTTTTTTTTTTTAGTCTGTCACTTTAGACTTTGTTTGGGGGCATTACTCAAAAGTGTTTGGAGGGGTTTAGGGGAGAACTCAAGCTGGTCCCTGCCTTTTTTCTACCATCTTGGCTCCCCTTCCTTTACTTGAGACCCAAATTTCTGAAGCTCTTATTTTTCAGTATCTCATACTCCAGTTGTCAAATGGATCTATGATCTCATTATGTGGATTTTTCCTCTAAGCCTGCAAATTAGTACGTATTCCTAACTGTTCTTTCTTGTCCATATCATCCCATAAGTTCACCACAGAGTGTGCATCCAATGTACTAGAGGCCTTCCTTTATTTTTTTTGGTAGATTAATATTTAGTGAAATAAAATTATTTCTCAAAGATGAGCTTAAATAGCAGAGTGTTGTATTAGTATTAATATTATATTTTTTTCTTTTTTATTAATTAATTATTTTTTGTTTTCAACAATCACTCTCATAAGCTTTTAAGTTTTAAATTTTCTCCCCCTCTCTCTCTATCTCTCTCCCCAAGACAGCTTGCAATCTGATACAGGCTCTATATATACATTCCTATTGAACATATTTTCACAAGTTGTAAAGAATAATTAGAACCAATGGGAGGAACCACAAGAAAGAAGAAACAAAACAAAACAGAAGGAAAAAAAATAGCAAATAGTATGCTTCAATCTGCATGCAAACTCCGTAGTTCTTTCTCTGGATGTGGATAACATTTTCCACCATGAGACTTTTGGAGATGTCTTAGATCCTTGCATTGCTGAGAAATGCTAAGTCTATCAAAGTTATTTATCACACAATGAGGCTGTTACTGTGTACAATGTTCTCCTGGTTCTGCTCACTTCACTCAGCATCAGTCCATACAAGTCTTTCCAGGTTTTTTCTGAAGTCTGCTTGGTCATCATTTCTTATAGCACAATAATATCCCATTACATTCATATACCACAAGAGGCCTTCCTTTTTTAATCATTGGAATAGCATTAGAGGAGAGAGACTGATCTTAGGTTATATCCTTTTCTTATCATATGACTATCTCATTTTCTCTTTCTATCATATATTTCTTTGATAATGATGTTCTTTTCTCCATTTCTGCTTCATTAATTATTTCTTATTGTGCATTCTACTCAAACTCACCATAAGTCTCTCTATTGCTTTCATTATGGTTTTCGTATTTAATTTTGTAGAGACTGTAATGTCCCATGAGCCATGATTATAGAATAACACTTGTGGAATGATAGAATTAAAAACATAGACTTCAGTTTTAAGGAAAAATTCTGTTATTAAAAAAAATTCCACCATTTGTCAAAAGAAATTAAGCCTACTCTCTTGTTCCTTTTGAATTCTAATCCAAACTTATTTTCCAATTACAATGTTTGTCTCAGATATATCTATCTATATCATTTATGTCCATCTATTACTATGTATTTTAT
>NW_020954557.1:27758585-27775559 GCF_900497805.2 Vombatus ursinus | reverse complement strand
GGAAAATTAAGCTTAGACATTTAGTTCAAATGCAATCAAAGGCATGGGTAAAGGGGAAGTAGAACAAAAACAGGCTAAAAATATCGAGAAGTTAGAAACAACAGGAATTTATAACGTATTAGATGTGATTGTTTGGCAGTGAAGAGTTAAGGATCCAAGTCTGAATCACTTGGCAGTTGTCATTGACATTATGAGAAATAAAGGTAATTTCCACATAGTGTGACCAACATGATGAAGGACTAGAAATTTTCCCTGCTCCTCATGATCTCCCTAATCTCCATAAAATAGGAATTATGTATGAGATAAAAGAATTTGAGCATTCTACATGATTTAAAACACCAAGAGACCTAATGACAAAAAAAATCTAGTAAAATAACAGCACCAAAAGCTAATTCCTAGTCACTAATTCATTCACTAAGCAACTTCTTCCCTATTGTCCACCTGTGATAAGACTTCACAAGCTAAACTATAGGCATACAATAGTACTAAACTCTACCTCTCTGTCTTGTGCCAAAGAAAACCAAAAGAAAAAAAAAACTGTATTTCTCTGGAATTGCAGTGTGCCAGTATTCTGTGCTGAAAAATATTCACCTAGAGTACAGAAACAGAAGGTACTGGGAAAGGATGTCAAAATATGTATTAACCCACTAGGACTGCTTGAAGGAAAGGGCCCAGCATCCAGATGGGGACAATTCTGTGCCCCTATAAAGCACTTGGGGGAGAGACTGTAAGCAGCAAAAAAGTGAATTTTCCAGAATAGATGGATGTTGAGCAGATTTTTAACTTCTCATTCTAGAGAAACTGAAATCAAAGAGGAAAGAGTTAGAAAATGTGCAATATGAAACTATAAGAAAAAAAAAAGGCTGAAGTTTCCAAATGACTCAGGAAGAGGAAAATTCATTTAAAGCCCTTAGTCAGAAGCAGATAAAACAATAGGAGATATATTAATAACAGGAACAAATATGGCCTCTAGATGAGCTAAATGAGTTAGGACACCTATGAATAAATATTGACAGACAAAAGAAAGTGAATCAATATCTGATTAGTCAGAGAACTCTGTGGATTCCCAAGAGAACATGAATCTATAAAATGGTGTTCACAAACAATTTAAAAGAGAAATAAGCAGTATAAAAGCAGGAAGGTTGACACGTACAGAAGAGAAAAATTGGCAAAATCATTTCTAGTTTCTAAAATTTAAATACATGGTGGTAAACCTTATCAAAGAAACAAAAATAATTGAGTTAATAATTGGGAATGTAAATTTACAGAATTAAAGGGAAATCTGGAATAAGAGAAGCAAAAAGGAAGAAATTTAAAAGAAAAGATAAGAAAAATATAAACAAAAATATATTTTTCATACAAGGAAAATGTATTGATCTTGAAGACAGATAGGGAAAGATAACTTCTTTATAAGTTTCCAGTAGAACCTAAGTTTTTTTAAAAAAAGAACACCATAATGCATCTTTAAAAAACTGCTCAGAACTCCTGAACATGGAAGAATTCACAGAAATTCATTAGAAATTTTGCCTTAGCTCTTTTGCATCCTTCTTCACAATGACCTGTAAAGTATTCCAGACTAAATTCTGATCAAGAAAGTCAAGATAAAGTTATAGTGGTTTATTTTTATACCCTGAAGCAACTTAGGAAGACAGAGAAGTCTCAAACATTAAGGTAGGGGCTGACCAGGAACACAGTGCAGCAACCATAGTACAGCAGCTGGTTAAAGCATCCTTCCAACCAAAATGTCACTAATTCCTCAATCCTTGACAACTCACTTTTATTTCTTCCACATATCTAGTCACTTTCCAAACGTACTTCCACAATAACTTTCGCATCTAATCCTATTTCTCTATTAATATAGAATTCATAAATATAGAATATATCAGCACCTTAAAGCAAGCTCTCTTCACCCCTTACCCAAATTACTTCAATGACTTCTTAATTGGTCTACATGACTCATTTCTCCCCATTCCAGACAAGAAATCATCTCAAGTCAGCTGACATTTATTAAACATCTACTATATGCCAGACATCATCCTAATCCCTGGAGACACAAGGAAAGGCAACAGCAGCACCACAACAACAAAATAGTTCCTGATCTCAATTAGCTCTCAATCTAATGGGAAATGACATATGTACAAATAAGATACAGATAGGATAACTTGGAGATAATCTCCCAGGCAAGGTACTAAGAAGGAGAACTAGAAAAGTCTTCTTGCAGAAAGTTTACAGGGTAGACAAAACTTCACTGATTTGAATTTTTGCACTAAAAAACCAATAATTGTTAGTGATAATGACATTATTATTGTTTACCTGTCTGCTTACCATTTTTCTTTCTTTTTGTTTTCTTTTATTCTGGACATGTAATTTTGTCTCTGAAATGTACTTAATTTAAGAAATCATTCCACCATTTGAGATCTGCATATAAATTATGTTCTTAGCTAGCTACCTGTGTTCTGAAAGATTAAGAGACAGAGACAGGACTTAAGCCCAGTGCACATTGTCTTATCTTCCTGTGGACTTGGACAAATAATTTAACTTCCATGAGTCTTCCTTTATTCAATTTCAAAATGAATAACTAGATGATAGTGCCTTCCATCTCTAAAACTGTGATAATATGACTTGCTGATTCCAAGATTTTATATCCATTATGCCAAGCTGTCTAACTCTTCTACTGATTTCATGTTGTTTTGGGCATTCATTCATTCATTGGACTACACATGTGTAAGACCAAGAGGTTGTTTACATTTGATAACTTTTCACTGCCTTTATTATACCTTCTCATTGTTAGGTACCCATTCCTTCTCTCAGATAACAATCTTTAATATCATTCCAGAGTGTCTTACTATCAGCTAGTTGTTAAGAAAAGCATTAACTTATTAATATTCAATTCTTAGAGGCATTTGATTTTAAATAGACACACTTGAAGACTGGGAATACCCAAAGGAATGATAATATAATTATAGGGGGAAAAGCACTAAGTTAAATACAGGATGTTCCAAAAGTTTTACAAGTTTTGAGTAATTGAAGCTTGAAATTCAAAAAGACTTTTGAGACACTGTATATTGGAGCAGGAGGCCTGGCCTGGCATCCTCTCATTAAACCCAATTCAAATGTCTATCTACTTGACAGATGCTAGCATCATGTAGTAGAAGAAATCATGAATTTGGCATGAAAAGATATGAATTCTTCAATGTATTCTGATTACTAGCCATATGACATATAGCTAGAAATTTAAATTCCCTTAACTGCATTTTCCTTACCCAAAAAGTAGCCATAGCAAATGCCTTTCATGCCTCACCAAGATTATGTGAAAAACAAAGTATGTGACATATATTTAAATGTTTTTGTAGCTGACAAGTACTGTGAAGATGTAAGTTAGTACCATTCAGATGAAAGGAACACAATACATGGAGAATTTTTATTTTGACTATGTAGCTGTGACCACTTTATTAACTACTTTGAAATTCTCTGAGATAAGAACAATGCTAAACCCTGAAGTTAGGATCTTCAAAATCAAGGGCGCTAAACTGTAGAAACTGTGGCTACAAGAGATTTTTTTTAAATTCCCTGTATATTTAAGAGACAAAGAAAAAAAACAATGCTGCTTTTCTCAAAGACTTTCCTCAATTTATGAAGAGATTACCTGATAAGTAGCTCCCTCAAATAACCTTGTAATCTATTGAAACATTAATACAGCCCTCCAGCTGGCAGAAAAAGATAAGACTATAGTAGTGATCTTAATGAGCACTTGTTCAGAACAATTACATTATAATAGCCATATTATATAATATTTAGATGTATGACATTTATTCCACTTTTTAAAAAATCCATAGATAAATATATATGTGTGTTTTTGCATACCCCAATTTTCATGTAAAATAATATTGGTAATGAAAATAGTCACTTTTTACTTCTGCAATTAAAGACATTTTATTTCTACACTGTTTTTAAATTAAAAACATAGTTTACATTATTTAATTGCTTCTTACTGTAGATGAAAGAGAATGGAAGGAAGAAAGGAAAAACCATAGGTAGGTTATATGGGAGGAAGAATAGGAGGAAGGAAGAATCTACTGTGGAAAGGAAAGAAGGAAGGAAGGAAAGAAGGAAAGAAGGAAGGAAGGTAGGGTAAATGGAGGGAGGGAAGAAGGGGGAAGTGGATAGAAGAAGGAAGGAGGAGAATTAAAGATATAAAAGGAGTCTTTATTGAATTTTTCTTGAAGAGCAAGTAGATAGGTCAGCTGGAATGAAAATCCCATACTTGGGTTCCAAAATTTTTTAAACAAGTTTAGATAACCATTTTAATAAAGGTGTTCCCTCTTAATTCTGTGTGTTTTATGTATTGAATGAGATTTTCTGGACAACAGGTCCATAGGTTCCACCAGACTACCAAAGAAGTACATGATATAGAAAAAGTAAAGGAATCCTGAGAGACTGCAGTGCCAGAAGCCAGAAGTGAAAGCATTAGATGGAAGTTAAAGGAAGTAAACTTTTTGTTGTATGTGACAGAAACCAAATTAACAATCAAAATGTCACTGAAAAAGAAAACTAAAGAACAATTTGTAAGGGGGGAAGAAAAAGGTTGTTAGTATAGTCATAGACTTTAGAATTAAATTTAGAGCTGGAAATCTAGCTTAAGCCACTTATCTAGTAATTTAGCACAATGTACATGTACGTAATGTAAAACGTACATAAGGGAACTGAAAGTCTATGGACCTCCTTGTCAATTGTTTCCCTTATTCTCTGCTTAAAATTTCAGTATTAGAAATATTCATTTATTTGGGTCTTGAAATGTGACCCAAACAAAATAAATAACCAAATACTATTTCCTTTGTAGAAAAGAGCCATCTCTTTTTGCAAAGAAAAAAAAAAGAAAGGAAAAATAAAAAAGCAATTCAACATAAATCAACACAACAACTGAGTGTGATAACATAAGCAATGATCTACATCATATTCCTCCATCTCTGCAAAGAAAAGAGGGATTTACATTTCTCATCTCATCTTCAGGATCAGACTTAGGCATTATAATTCCATAATTTCATTTCAGGCTTTTGGATCATTCCACTGATGTTGTTGTAGTCACTAAGTACCTGTTTCCTTGGTTCTTCTGACTTCACCTTGAAGCAGTTCATGTAAATCTTCTTATGCTTCTCTGAATTCTTCTCAGTCATCATAATAATACTCAATTACATTCATGTGCTACATTTTTTTTGTAATTCCGTATTGAAAATACATCTTTTTCCATTTATTTTGTAACACACAAACACACATACAAACACAATTCTTCCATGAATATTTTAATATATATGACAACTTTCTTTCTGGTTTTGACACTCTTGGGGTAGATGTCTAGCAATAGGATCTCTGGGTTAAAGGGGATGGATATTTGAATCATTTTTTTTTTTCAGCCAAAGACTAGGTTTATTAGAACATCCACCATATTGGCCAGACTCTTAAGGAATTTGAACATTTGTGAACTATTGGCCAGATTATAAGAATCTGAGCCTTGATTAGACTTTAACAATTTCGTCCATTGGCTAGATGTTAAGAATCTGAGCACCTTAATGGAGACAAGATGGGCCTTATATATAGAAAGACTGTAGGAGGGATCTAGGAGTGGCCAAGTAGTTTGGGGTGACTGGAGGAGGGTACTAGGAGGGGTTTCTTGATGGGAGTGGCCATAAGCTAGGGTGAACAGAAATTCAGGAACCTGGACCAACTGGCCTAGGGAGAATGGAGTGTAGATAGGATTAAGGGTGGGAAGTGTCCAGGGGTAATTGGGAGATAACAGAAAGGAATTGGGAGATTGGTTTTAGCCACAATGAAAGGCCAGCTAAATGAATTACAGCCTCAGGCACCAGAGATTTGGGAAAGTCCAGAGTTTTTCCTTTTTGCGGTCCAGATCCCATCCCCATCATTCCCCCCTCAAACAAATGGGACCCAAATTCTTTTGGGTTAAGGGGTGAAGGTCTTGGCTTCTGAAGCTACTTCCTGCTGCCAACGGGTGTAGAGCCATCCCTGCCTCAAGGGGGTCCCAAAGAGGAGGTTGACTAGAACTGAACACAGGCTGCATCCAGGGGATGATGGGGGGACATTGGCTGCTACCTGCTGTTTGCTACCAACTGAAGGTGAATGACTTTGTAGTTTGGAAGACACAAATCTGACAGAAAAGACTGCAAGGCCAAGATTTAGGGAGAAGTTAAAATATAAGAACCCCATTAAAATAATTTGCATTTCACCTGCAGGATTATCTGATCTTGTTACTTTTTGAAAAGTTTAAGTAACACTTTTGCAGGTAGAAGTTTTCCATCCCTGGGTTCAATAGTTACACAAATAAATTTGCCAGAGACTGACTTTGAATCATTTTTTGAAAGAATAATTCCAAGGCAGCTAAGTGGCACAGTGGATAGAGCAATGGCCCTGGAGTCAGGAGGACCTGAGTTCAAATTAGGCCTCAGATATATAACACTCATGAGCTGTCTGGCTCTAGGCAAGTTACTTAACCCCAACTGCCTCACAAAAAAAAAGAATAATTCCAAATTACACTACAGCGGTTAGACAAATTAAGACTTGATAAATAGTGCATTTATTTGACTATCTTTCCATAGTGCCTCCAAAATTGACTGTTTTGATAGATTGTTTCTTTTTTAAATTAATATATATTTATGGAATAAAACAAACATTTCCATAACAGTTTGATAAAAAGATGATTGTACATGAAACTGCAAATCTACTAAGCACATGTTGCTATTCCTTTACAATATAAAACAAAATTATCATGTATTTTTTTCTTCTTTTCTTCCTACTGTCCTCCCACCCTTCCCTAGAGATGGCTACCATTATGCCATATACAAATAGGTATGTGTATCTGTGTATATGTATATATGTATGTATATGTGTGTGTAAAATTATTCTATACATTATTCTGCTTGTCAGTTCTTTCTCTGGATGCAGATAATGTCTTCCCTCACATGTCCTTTATAGTTAATTTGGGTATTTATAGTAATCAAAATAACTTAGTCAAAGTTATTCTTAAAACAATATCTGCTTTTACTGTACACAAAGTTCTCTTGGTTCTGCTCATTTTGTTCTTCATTACTTCATGCAAGTCATCTTTTTTTTTCTAAGATCATTGAGCTCATCTCTTCTGATGTCACAGTAGTATTACATCACTATCATATACCACAGCTTTTCAGCCATTCCCCAATTGATGGATATCCCTGCAATTTCCAGTTCTTTGCCACCACAAAAAGAGGTGCTATAAATATTTTAGAACATTTAGAACACTTCACCAACAATGCATTAATGTCTCAATTTTCCCACATCCACTTCAATGCTTTTCATATTCCTCCTCTGTCATGTTAATCAATATGCTAGGTATTGAGTGGTAGCTCAGAGTTATGCTAGGTTGTATTTATCTAATCAATAGCAATTTAGGGCATTTTTACATATGATTATAGATAGCTTTGATTATTTTTTTTCTGAGAACTGCCAACTGGCATCCTTTGACTAATTATCAATTGAGGAATGGCTCTTATTTCTATAAATTTGACTCAGTTCTCTAAATATTTGAGAAAAGAGATCTTTATTAGAGAAACTGAGAAACTTACTTTAAATATTTCTCATGGTTATGATTATTATGTGCTTCCCTTCATCCTATTTTCCTCCTATTTATCTACCATTCTCTCTCTCTCTCTCTCTCTCTCTCTCTCTCTCTCTCTCTCTCTCTCTCTCTCTCTCTCTCCTGTCCATTTTTAAAATTGTTTTGTTTCTGACTTTTATCTCCCTCAATCTTCCCTCCTTTCTATCAGCCTTGTCCCCTTCTCTTATCCCCTTCCACTCATTCTTTCCTCCAGAGTAAGATAGATTTCTATGCTCAATTGGGTATGTATATAATTTCATTTTTATGATTATGATGATAGTAAAGTTCATGCAATCCCCTGCATCTTCCCCTCCACTGTAAAATCTCTCTTGGGCCTCTTTTATGTTAGATTAATTTACTCCATTCTGCCTCTCCCTTTCCATTTCTCCCAGTGCATTATTTTTTCTCCCCCTTTAACTTTATTTTTTTAGATATGTATTTGTTCCATAAACTTACATCTATGCCCTCTCTATATGTATACTTCTAACTGCCCAAATACTAGATTTTTAGGAGTTACAAGTATAGCTTTCCCACATAAACAGTTTAACCTTATTGAATCCCTTATGATTTCTCTTCCCTGTTGACATTTTTATGCTTTTCTTGAGTCTTGTATTTGAAAGTCACAATTTCTATTTAGCTCTGGTCTTTTCATCAGGAATGCTTTAAAGTTTTCTATTTCATTGAATAGCAATTTTTCCCTTGAAGGATTATACTTAGATTTGCTGAGTGATTCTTGCTTGTAATCCTAGCTCATTTGCCCCCAGAATATCATATTTCTAGCCCTCTGATCCTTCAATGTAGAAGCTGCTAAATCTTGGGTGATCCTACCTATGGCTCCACAATATTTTAATTATTTGCTTTTGGCTGCTTGCAATATTCTTCTTGACCTGGGAGCCCTGGAATTTGGATATAATATTCCTGGGAGTTTTCATTTTGAGATCTCTTTCATGAAGTGATCAGTGGATTCTTTCCATTTCTATTACCATCTGGTTTTAGAATATCAGGGCAATTTCCCTTGATAATTTCTTGAAAAATGATGTCTAAGCTCCCTTTTTGATCATGGCTTTCTGGTAATCCAATCATTCTTAAATTATTTTTTCTGGATCTATTTTCCCAGTCAGCTGTTTTTCAATGAGATATTTCACATTTTCTACATTTTTTAAAAATTATTTTGACTTTGTTTGATTGTTTTTTGATGTCTCATAAAGTAATTAGCTTCCCCTTGCCCAATTCTAATTATTAAGGAATTTTTTCTTCAATAAACTTTGGTACCTCCTTTTTAATTTGTACAATTCTACTTTTAAAGGAGTTTTTTTTATTTTTAGTGAATTTTTGTGCCTCTTTTTTTTTTCTAATTTGGCCAATTCTTCTTTTTAAGGAGCTCTCGTCTTCAGTGATTTTTCATGTATCTTTTTTTTTTAATTGGCCAATTCCACTTTTCAAGACATTCTTCCAATCAGTTGATTTTTGTGCCTTTTTTTTTTTTTACCACTTAGCCTATTGTGTTTTTTTTTAAAGTGTTATTGTCTTCAGTATTGTTTTATGTTTCCTTTTTCAAGTTTTTGGCTCTTTGTGATTTTCTTGTGTCACTTTCATTTCTTTTCCTAGTTTTACATCTATCTGTATTACTTGATTTTTAAAATCTTTTTTGTACTTTTCCATGGCCAAAGAAAAATTCATATTTTTCTTGGAGGCTTTGAATGTTTCAGTTTTGACTTTGTTGTCTTCTGAGTTTGTGTTTCGGTCTTCCCTGTTATCATAGTAACTTTCTACAATCAGGATCTTTTTCTGCTGTTTGCTCATTTTTCCAGCCTATTTTGTGACTTTTAACTCTAACGCTAATTCCAATGACTCTATTAATAACTCTAACACTAATTCCAATGACAGCAAAGTCTAAGTGCTCACCCTCATGTCCACCACTGTAGAAGCACTTTTGTGCCTCTTTTATATCATATAATGTACTCTATTCTACTGCTCCCTTTCCTCTTCTTCAAGTACATTACCCTTTCTCCTCTGCTACTTAATTTTATTTTTTTAGATAATCATCCCATCAAATTCAACTTGTACCCATGCCTTGTGTCTATGTATACTCCTTTTAACTGCCCTAGCAATGAGAAAGTTTTTAGTGGTTACAATTATCATTTTCCCATGTAAGAATGTAAAAAGTTTAACCTTATTCAATCTCTTATAATTTCTCTTTTTTTGTTTACCTTTTTATGCTTCTCATGAGTTTTGTATTTAAAAGTCAAATTTTCTATTTAGCTCTGGTCTTTTCATCAGGAATTCTTAAAAGTCCTCTATTTCTTTTTTTCCACTTCTTTTTTTATTAACAAATTTATTTATTTTTAGTTTTCAACATTTACTTCCACAAGATTTTGAGTTCCAAATTTTCACGCCATCTCGCCCCTCTCCCCACCCCAAGATGGCATGCATTCTGAATACCCCTTCCCTTAGTCTCCCTTCCCTTCTATCTCTCTTCCCCTTTTTCTTATCCCATTCCCCTTCTATTTTCTTGTAGGGCAGGATAGATTTCTGTACCCCATTTCCTGTATTTTTTATTTCCCAGTTGCATGTGAAAACATTTTTTTAAACATGTGTTTTTAAAACTTTGGATTCCAAATTTTCTCCATTCCTTCCTTGCTACCTACCCACCCTCATTGAAAAGGCAAGCAACTCAATATAGGTTATACATGTGCAGTTATGCAAAACACTTCCATAATAGACATGCTGTGAAAAACTAACTCTATTTCCCTTCATCCTATCCTTCCCTCCCCCATTTATTCTATCCTTTCTTTTGTCCCTGTCCTCCTCAGAAGTATTTGCTTCTGATTACCCCCTTTTCCAATCTGCCCTCCTCTCTATCATCCCCCTACTCTCTTGTCCCCTTTCCCCACTATTTTCCTGTAGGGTAAGACAGATTTCCATACCCAATTGAGTGTGTATGTTATTCCCTCCTTAAGTCAAATCCTATGAGAATAAGATTCACTCATTTCTTCTCACCTTCCACCATTTCTCCTCCACTGTAAGAGCCTTTTCTTTTCTGTTTTTTTGTGAGATAATTTACCCTGTTCTAACTCTCCTTCTTTCTCCTTCTGCTAGTATAATCCTCTCTCACTCCTTAATTTTATTCTCCAGATATGATCCTTTCATCTTCAACTCACCCTATGCCCTCTATTTATTTATCTATCTATCTATCTATCTATCTATCTATCTATCTACATACATGTAATTTTTCCCTCCAACTAACCTAATACTGACAAATATCTCATGAGGAATGTAAACAGTTCAACTTTAATAAGTCTCTTATGATTTCTCTTTCCTGTTTACCTCTTCATGTTCCACTTGAGTCTTGTATTGAAAAGTCAAATTTTCTGTTCAGCTCTGGTCTTTTCATCAAGAATGCTTGAAAGTCCTCTATTTCACTAAATGACCATTTTTTCCACTGAAGGATTATACTCAGTTTAGCTGGATATGTGATTCTTGGTTGTAATCCTATCTTCTTTGCTCTCCGGAATATTATATTCCATGCCCTGCGGTCCCTTAGTGTAGAAGTTGCTAAATATTGTGTTATCATGATTGAGTTTCCACAATATTTGAATTTTTTCTTTCTGGCTGCTGGCAATATTTTCTCCTTGACCTGGGAATTCTGGAATTTGGATACAATATTCCTAGGAGTTTTCCTTTGGGGATCTCTTTCAGGAGGAGATCAGTGGATTCTTTCCATTTCTATTTTGCCCTCTGGTTCTAAAATATCAGGACAGTTTTCCTTGATAATTTCTTGAAAGATAATGTCTAAGCTCTTTTTTTTTTTGATCATGGCTTTCAGATAGTCCAATAATTTTTAAATTCTCTCTCCTGGATCTATTATCCAGGTCAATTGTTTTTCGAATGAGATATTTCACATTGTTTTCTAATTTTTCATTCTTTTGAATTTGCTTTACAGCATCTTAATTTCTCATAGTCACTAGCTTCCAGTTGCTCTATTCTAATTTTTAAAGAAGTATTTTCTTCAGTAATCTTTTGGATTTCCTTTTCCATTTGGCAAATTTTGCTTTTGAGGGCATTCTTCTCCTCATTGGCTTTTTGGACCTCTTTTGCCATTTGGGTTAGGCTATTTTTTAAGGTGTTATTTTCTTCAGTATTTTTTTGGGTCTCCTTTAGCAAGCTGTTGACTTGTTTTTCATGATTTTCTTGCATCACTCTCATTTCTCTTCCCAGTTTTTCCTCTACTTCTCTTACTTGCTTCTCAAAATCCCTTTTGAGCTGTTCCAAGGCCTGGGACTGATTCATATTTTTCTTGGAGGCTTTGGATGTAGGAGCTTTGAATTTGTTGTCTTCTCCTCAGATAATATAGTCTGACTCTTTCTGTGCTGCTTACTCATGATGCCAGCCACTCTTTGTTAAGGTAAGAGTCTGCTTCCAATGTGGAGTATGTACTGTCCCAAGCTTCAGGGGTTTGTATCAGAGATACTTTTAGGCACCTGTAAATTTTCAGTTCTTCCAAGGTGGTATGATAAGGGGCGAGGTGTTTCCTCTCCACAGCCACAACAAGCTTCACCACCACTCCTCCTTACCCCAGCACCCCCCCTCAGGACTGTGACCCAGATCCAAGCATGGGCAGAGCAAGAGATTCCTGCCTCAGCTCTGACAAAGAGATCCCTGCAATTCCCCACTCTGATCAGCCACTCAGCCTGTGGGCCAGAAGCTCAGGAGGCAGCCACTGCCCCAGAGGTCATGCTCAGGACTTGCAACTAAGACCTAGCCCCTTCTCTCACCACAGTCACAGACTTTTCCCACTGACCTTCTAGGTTGTCTTTGATGTTTGTGGGTTGAGAAGTCTGGAAGCTGCCACAGCTGTCCATGATTCAGTCCTCTGAGGCCTGCTCCAGGTTCACTGAGGCCTGTCTTGCCTGTGCGCCCAGGACACACTGCGCTCCTCTCCATACCCAACACGATATACCTTTCTGATCAACCATACAGGTTGTCTTGGGCTGGAAATTTGTTTCACTCTGTCTTTTTGTGGGTTCTGCTTCTTTAGAATTTGTTTAGAGCCACTTTTTAACAGGTATTTGGAGGGGTTTGGGGGAGAGCTCAAGCAAGTCACTGCTTTCACTCCACCATTTTGGCTCCACCCCCCAAAAGTCCTCTATTTCACTGAGCATCCATTTTTCCCCTGAATGATTATATTCGGTTTTGCTAGGTAGGTGGTTCTTGGTTGTAATCCGAAACTCTTTGTCTTCTGGAATATTATAGCCCAAACTCTCTAATCCTTCAATTTAGAAATTGCTAAATCTTGTGTTATCCTGATTGTGGTTCCATGACATTTGAATTCTTTTTGGCTGCTTGCAATATTCTTCTTGACCTGGGAGCTCTGGAATTTGGATGTAATATTCCTGGGAGTTTTCATTTTGGGATCTCTTTCATGAAGTGATCGGTGGATTCTTTCAATTTCTATTACCATTTGGTTCTAGAATATGAGGGCACTTTTCCTTGATAATTTCTTGAAAAATGATCTCTACGCCTCCTTTTGATCCTGACTTTCTGGTAGTCCAATCATTCTTAAATTATCTTTTCTAGATCTATTTTCCAGGTCAGTTGTTTTTCCAGTGAGATATTTCACATTTTCTTCTATTTTTTCTTTTGTTTTCTTTTATTGATTCTTGATTTCTCATAAAGTCATTAGCTTCCATTTACTCAATTCTCCTTTTTAAGGAATTCTTTAGTGAATTTTTGCACCTCAATTTCCATTTGGCCAATTCTGCTTTTAAAGAATTCTTCTCATTGTATTTTTGTATTTTTTTTTAACATTTTGCCTATTCTGTTTATTGAGGTGTTATTTTCTTTAGTATTTTTGTACCTCCTTTACCAAAATGTTTACTTTTTTCATAATTTTCTTATATCACTTTCATTTCTCTTCCTTATTTTCCCCCTACCTCTCTTACTTGGTCTTTAAAATTCTTTTTGAGTTCTTCCATGTTCTGAGAGCAATTCATTTTTTTTTTTCCTGGAGGCTTTGAATATAGTAGTTTTGACTTTGTTGTCTTCTTCTGGGTGTTTTTTTTTTTTAATATCCCTTGTCAGCACAGTAACTTTGTATAGTTAGAATTTTTTTCTGTGGTTTGCTTATTTTCCCAGCCTATTTCTTATCTTTTAACTCTATGCTAAAGTGGAACTCCCAGGATAAGGAGTGCAGTTTCCCAAGCTTCAGAGATTTTGTACAACTGTTTTCGGTGCTAGTTCTGGGAGTCTATAATGATTCACTTCTCCCAAGGTGGTGTGACCTAAGTAGGGGTGTTTTTACTATTCTTCTTGCCTGCATTCTGGTCTGTGAGTGACCACAAGTACTCTTTTCTGCTCTGGAACTGTGACCATGGTCCCTGTTCCCCTGCAGCTGCAAAGTTTGGTTTTCTAGTGCTCATCTTTGCCCTGGGACTGCTATACAGGCCTGAGATATAGATCTGAGTTTGGGCAATGCAACAGAGTCCTGCCCCTCAGTGCCAGCAAAGGGACCCCTTTAATCTCTTTCTGACCAGTTGTCTCACAGCTTTACTATTGGTGAGCTGAGAGCCCTGGAAGAAGCCCCTGCCACTGCTGATTTAATCACTCCCAAGGCCTGCTCCTAGTTTGCTGGGGCCCAGGTCTGTGCTGGTGCTGCCTGCATGGAATGGCCTCCACTCTCATTGCATTGCCACAGACCTTTCTTGCCAATCATATAAGTTCTGTTTTACTGGAACATTGTTTCATTCTGTTGTTTTGTGGGTTCTGCTCCTCCAGAATTTGTCTGGGAGCATTATTTTAAAGGTCTTTGTAGAGGAGTATAGGAGAGCTCAGGCCTGAATTTTCTCTTCCATCTTGCCTCTGCCCCCAAGAAAACTTATTTTTTAAAATAAATTATTTTATTTTATAAATCAAATATACCCACCCATTTGCAGAGTGTGGATGAATGGAAATTTTGTTACAAGTAGAAATAAAAAAAATGTTACTGACTTCATCATGTCCCCTTTGTGAAACTCTAGGATAACTTACATGATCCAGTGGCATGACAGGATTTGAAGGGGATTTTTGCATATTCTCTAAAGGAGTAGACTAAATTCAAAGAATGGAAGAAGAAGAAAAATAATAGAATTTTGTTTTGAAAGGTCCTTGCTAGCTGCCTAATTTGTTAATGTCATAGGTCTGAATCACAAAAGAGATAAATTAAAATGGGGCTAGGAAGTAAAGGAACTATGATACCTCCTCTCCTGTGGAGAAAATATACGTAATAGCTGAAATTTATCACAGAATCTCTGAATGAAAGTTTAGAGATCTAGTAGAGAATAGGCCAAAGACTTCTGCATATGGCAGTATAGTAGAGACAACTGGCCAACAGAGAATCTTAGCAGTATGTAATAAAAGAGAGAACAGTTTGCTGTCCAATTATATAACTAGAAAAACATAAGAGCAAATTTTTAGAGACACAAACAGTAACATTGGAGATAGAAAGGTATTCGCACAGAGATGCCACCCTAAGAATGTGAGTTGCCATGACTACATGTCTTTCACAGCAATACATGTTCCCTGGACAGATGTGTTTTCAATAACTATTCTTTTTTACCTTTGGTGTGATACTTTGTGAGAGAATGTATCTCTGTGTGTATGGTGGTATTTTCCTTTTTATTAATATCTTCCTTTGAATTATTTTATCTTCTTGTGGATATAGTGAAAGAATTATTAGTGAGGGCTCTCAAGATCACTTGCACTGGATATTGACTCAGAATATGCCTTAAATGTAGGGTAATTGTCAAATAATCCACATTTGGGATAGGAGAAAGTAGTATACATTATAAACATTATTATTTACCTAAAGTTTTCTTTGTGTTTTGATTTAATTACAAAAGTTATTTTAGATGTTTCATTTTAATTAGAGAAATCCTCAATAATTTTGAATAAATTTTTTGGTCTCAATGGAAAGCACTAAAGCTATGACATTCTGAATTAAAATAATGTGGACCCTGATACTTGCCAGTGTAAGGATTGTGATCAAGTGTCTTCAAATTCAATTTTCCATTTAAGGTAGTCATTGAAAATACATTTTTATGTATTATTCTTTATTTAACATTTTGTTCTCTGACTCCACCAAATCATCACCTACATTTTTTTTTTCATTTCAGGAGAACTATGGATGTAACTTAGTATATGTTTTATTATTAAAACAGAGGCCTTTCAGGATGATTTTGAGATAGCTACCTAAGGAAATCCTTATGATCAACTTTCTTATTCCCTGTATCTCCAGAAGAAAAATAATGGAAAAGCTAAGGATATGTTGCAGTATAAAGTGGATAAAGGAGGGACTTTAGTAAAGAGTCAAAAGAACTCATAATAAAATGAGTTATGGGCTCTAGATATGTGCTTCATTGGGGGCTTCACTGTAAGCCAACAATTATAACTTAGGTATGTTCAAGTACACAAATACACACACATACACACACACACACACACACACACACACACTGGGGTAAAGGATGTAGTCAGGGAATACTAGTGCTTCTGGTGTCTGGCCTGCTTAGCCCTTTTCAGGACTCTTTGACATTTGTTAAAATAGATTTTCATAAGTTGATCTATTTTAATTTATTTTTTGGTGAGGCAATTGGGGTTAAGTGACTTGTACAGAGTCACACAGCTAGGAAGTATTGTGTGTCTGAGGCTCGATTTGAATTCAGGTCTTCCTGACTCCAGGACTGGTGCTTTATCCACTGCGTCACCTAGCTGAACCAAGTTGATCTATTTTAAAGGGAAAAGAGAAGTTTGAAATTTCCACAAAGAATGTAGGCAATGTGGATAGGGAACACAAAGGTACAGTACACCTAGCCATTCACCCTTCTTTGCTGAGGCAATTACCAATTATCAGATTCTATCACAATCTGTCCTCTTCATAGGTTCTGAGTAATGTTTAGTAGTTATACAGATTATAACAATGACATGAATCTTATCAGTGTTACAAAAAAAAAAATTATGGTTACCTTTTACCTAACAACATGCATTCTTCATACACTTTTTTTGTTGTTGATATCATCAACCTCTAAATTGCAATTCCAACTACCCTTTTTGCTAAGCATATTCCAGAGGGATACCTTTTTAAACCTTTTCATCATTGCCTTCATTCTAGTGTGATTATATCAGTTCTCAAGTTGATATCCTCAGTCTATTCTGTTTTGTGACTTCTTCTTTATTCTTTTTCTTGTTATTTTCTTCTTTTTCTTCTTCCTCTTCTTCTCCTTCTCCTTTTTCTCCTCCTCCTTCTTCTCTTCCTCATCCTCCTCCTTCTTCTCCTCCTCCTTCTTCTCTTCCTC
>NW_020954557.1:27679868-27758575 GCF_900497805.2 Vombatus ursinus | reverse complement strand
TCTTCCTCATCCTCCTCCTTCTTCTCCTCCTCCTTCTTCTCTTCCTCCTCCTTCTCCTTCTTCTCCTTTTCCTTCTTCTCCTCCTCCTTCCTCTTCTTCTTCACCTTCTACTCCTCCCCCTCATCCTCTCTTTCTTTCTCTTCCTCTTCCTTCTTTCCTCCTCTTCTTCACTCTCCTTTTCCTCTCCCTGACTCTTTTCCCTTTTCCTCTTCCTCCAAATTCCAATTTTAGGTCCTAAGCCTATTGCCCTTTTTATTTCTTTGCTTGGCTCTCTGGGTTCTGAGAAATTTCTTCCAGATGCCAAATTGCCTTTACCTAAGGATATGCTGATAAATATTTACTAACTCAGCCTCTGGGGAGGGGAAGTATTTTTAACATACATTTAATTTTAATTTGCATTATTATCATTTTTCCATCTATTTATTAAATCTAAACAATTCACAAAAAAAATCAAGCAATGATTTACAGCAGTTGCCATTCCTAAGGTGCAAATGCTAACTAAGCTGGTTTCAGCTGCCTCCAGCACACCCTTGTACTTACCCTGCCTTTTATCCCTGTTGCTCTAATTGTTTATCTGTGTCTGGCATTCTTTCTCTGTTCTCTTCCTTACCCTCTGATGTCACACATTTTCCAAGTTTTATTGTTAAAGGAAAATTATATATATATATGTATATACACATATGTACATATATATAATGTGTATATGTATATATATGTATATACATATATGTGTGTATATATGTGTGTGTATATATGTATATACACACACACACACACACATATATATATATATCTCTGACAATAATACACAAGGCTAAAGTACTATACCAGAGCAACTAGGTGGTGTAATGGATAGAATGCCAGGTCAGGAGTCAGGAATACTCATCTTCATGAGTTTAAATCTGGCCTTAGACACTATCTAATTGTGTGACCCTGGGCAAGTCTCTTAATTTTGTTTACCTCAGTTCCTCACCTAAAAAAATGACCTAGAGAAGGAAATGGCAAACCACTCTAGTATCTTTGCATAGAAAACCCCCAATGGGGTCATGGAGAATTGGACACAATGGAAATGACTGAATAGCTACAACAACAAAAAGTAGTATATTAAAGCATATCAAGAAAACTTTCCAGCTTCAGACTTGATAGTTCTTTATGGTTCTACTTGAATTCTCTAATTAAGGTTCTTCAGGGTTAACTTGCCTTTGCAATCTTCACTAGGCCTGGAGTGACTAGCTTCTGATGGCCCCAGAAGAGAAATGTGTCTTCTATAGCCCAATGCCCCATACCTGAAAAATAAAGTACAACCTCTTTTGAAGCTCCATAAATGAACCATTTCATCATGTAGCCTATATGAAGTGTGTTTGGGAAGGATGCCATTATGGTTCTTGCAGGTAAAAACCCAGGCATTCTTATATACCCAATTGAGGGAACACAGTACATCCTAAAACTTTGGAATTCCAGACTAGTAGAACTAGAAGTACTGCTTAGGTGTATGTGTATTTATGGTGGTTAAGAACTATGTCTTTTATACTCTTTATTCTGTCTGGCATCTCCTGAAATGGGAAGGTATATTAGGACCAGTCCACATGTCAAAGATGACTTTCTTGTCATTAAACTTTTAAAAAAATATTGTAGAAATTATTAAGATTTAGCTACTAACTATAATGTAAGTATTTCTGAATGCTCAAATTGAGTAACTCTTTAGCTAATATAATCCTAATTCTATAATTCATGTGGTAAAATAACTACTTACTCAGGGATTTTTAAAATATCCCATGTGATAAATACTTTTTGACAGTGTTTGACATAACAAGGCTCAGAGGCAGGAGATAGCATCTTTATTAAACATTTAGAATGAAAACATTAAAGACTGCCCTGTCAAAATTCAAGAACAGCATATGTATTAGTACTGCTTGGAAGAGATAACCTTCAGATATCAGAGAGCTTTAAACTCAAGAGTGAAACAGCAAATTCTTTAAAAAAAAATTTTATGGAATGCATATTATCTTTATGGTAATTATGTTTACCAAAACTGACTATATTCTATACTAGAGGAATTTGTTGTGATTTAGTTAGCATGGCATCTTTGCCAAGAAAACCCACAAAGGGGTCACAAAGAGATGAACATGACTGAAAAATGTCTAAACAAAAACAAAAGTTAGCATGGACAAGTCTCTCCACCAAAGCAACTTTCAACTTGTTTATGACTTAATGGAGAAGTCCTGAGTAACACAGAGGTGAAGTAACTAGCTTGGGGTGACACAGCTAGAAAGTGTCAGAGACAAGATTTAAACCCTTAACTTTGTGTCCCCAGCATTCTATCTACAATACCACACTGCCTCTAAAGTTTATATAGCATTCTGAAAGCAGTTGCTTTATAATTTAAAGGCCCACCAGATTTGAGGAGGTGTCTGAACCAAATCACAGTATTTTAGGTGTCCCAAATCATAAATCATTCCTTAGTCTTAAAGACCACTCTTCTTTAGGAGAAATGACAGATTAAAGTGGTAGAAACTTTAGGCCCCAAGGACCTAATTGGTAACTCAAACATTTACTCTCATTAATCTTAGCAGATGAAGTAGCTGAGTAGATTCACAACTCCCTTTCATCCCTGCTACCAGTGGCATTGTGATGAAACATCAAGACATCCTCCTGCTGACAGCTCCCTTCATGCCTGTTTTTAAAGCTAAAATCCCATTAACAGTTAGTGAAAGCAAAGCAGAGGAAGTTTGATGTGATTTCTGTAAAGTGTACCAAATGCTGAGAATGATGATGCCCTAATTAGGCTTCCTAAGTACTATATTGAGATTCCATACTTCCATAAAAACAGCTCTCTCTATTCACAACCAAACCAAGAATAATACATTCTGGAGATATTTCTATAGTATTTCTTGTTACCCTTTGGCTAGTAAATTATTATTGTTCTCTTAAATCTCTATGGTAACTTATTGAATAAAAGCAATGCCTTTAACAGTGCTCATGAAAGGCAACAGAAAAATGGAAGAAAATAAGACATGGAAAACAAGGATATCTTCTAGGATATAGGAAATAATGACATTCTGTTCCACTCAGAAATTCTGTATTATACTTAGTGCAGTTCTGTCATCTAGGATATTTAAATATACATAGTTTAACTTTCAGTAAGCCACGGACTTGTTTGTCTCCCTACAAGGCCTTCTCCATTAGGAACTAAAACTAGCATCATCAAATCAGGCTAAAAAGTTTACAGTTCTGTGTCCTCCTACCTCCCAGAATTAGCATTTATTGCCTGAAATCAAGGGAGAGAGAAATTTATTTTAACCACCCCTAACAACACCACACATTCCCAATAGACTATGCTAGGATATGGGGAGAAAATGTCAAAGAATTGGCTAAACTACTGGTTGAGGGAGAAGGAAAAAATGATATGACAGATCTTTAGTTTCCATGATATTATATAGGAGGGAAGTATTCAGGAGGTTCCCTATGTGATTCTTGCAAGGTAGGAATATAGTACATATATAGAAAGTCTATCTTGGCATGGGCTCACACATAATCTATGAACTCCTTGCATAGGCTTATCAACTCTCTTCATTTGGTATAATGGTTTCTTCCATCTTTGGTTCATTTCCTTACCAAATCAACTCTTCAATGAATTATACTCTTTGGAATAAGCAAAATAATCCTGTAAATGTATCATTGTTTACTTTTTATTTCAAATTGAACCTTGGGAAGTCATCAAAAATATGTTTCTGTATTTTGTTAGAACTGTTTAACAAATGTAATAGATTCATAATTCCCCGGCACATTTTAAGATTACCAGAAAAGATTTTGGTCTTACAATGTTAAGAATTATATTCTAACATGATTGGTATTTAATAAATATAAATATTATATTTAGTTAATTCAAAAATATAGTATATTTTTCCTTCTGCATCCTGAGTCATATTTCTCAGTTTAAGATGTAACCATTTAAAATTGTAAAACCAAAAAGAAACAGGACATTGTTTCTCTATAAACCCATAGTATAAAAGGGAAAAAATACTGCATTTGGCATAAAAAAAATTGGTTCACCTCCCAACTCTAATATAAGACCTCTTTGTGTGAACTTGGGTAAGTTAATTAATTTCCCTAGAACTCAGTTTCCTCATCTATAAAATAAGTGGATTTGGGTTAGATGATCTCTAATGTTCTCTAATTCATTTGATCCTATTTATTCTTCCATCTTCCAAAAAATGTACTATAAACATCAATCAACTTTTAAGTCATTGAGCAGACAAGACAAACTAGGCCAATGATCTATGAATCTCACCTGAGTTGTTTCTACATACCCTTCACAGTATAAATCTTAGAATTAAACCTTGACTACTAACATCAATATATGATCTTTTGGTTACTCAATAAAAGTCTATTATTAATCATAATAAGAGCACGTTCCATTCCATTCACCAAGCATTTAAATAGGCCTAGTATGAGGCAGGCACTATACTTATTATTGGATATAAAGACAAAAATGCAATAATCCTTGCATCTGGGAGTTTTCATTAGATGAGCACAAGAATACAGTCATATACCTTTTTTAAAAGTTATATAGCTTGGTAGAATCATTGCAACAGTCACTAAAGCTCATTTTTAGGATTGAAATAAATAAAATCTATGAAATGTTACCTTATTTATCATTTAATAAAATTATTTTTTCGCAATTGAGATATGTTACTTTATAGTAATAATAGCTTTCAAGACCAGATTAAATTGCTGAAGGCCTTCAATAAAACATCTGATATTTTCTTATAGCCATCTGGCAGTTTTAAATTTCAGATTCATTTAAATCCCTTTGGATACTATGTTTTCCAAAATTGTGCAAGTTTGACTGATATGTCACAATCAGCTTTTTATAAGCATCAGCTTTCTTTAGAACCCCAGTTCAGGAAATATTATCCCATTCATTAAAGATGCATAACACATCAGAAACCACTTTGACAGATTTTTGACAGCCTTACTAAACTGGTGGATCAGGAGAATGCCACTTATAATAATAACTCAGATGTATGTAGCACTTAAAGTTTTGTGAAGCATTTATCTGCATTATTGTGTGTGTGTGTGTGTGTGTGTGTGTGAGTGACTTCAACATGGATCAATAGTAGGGCAAAACTGTCAAAAAAAGTTAATGAGAAGAAACAAAATGTCCATTTAGAACAAGAGATTTTGATTTCATCAGGCTTTATCTTACACTATTATACTAGCTTCTGAACACTACATTTTAGAAAGAAAATTGATAATTTTGAAAAAAAAAAAAAAAGGAAAACCAAAAGGGGAGGGGAAGTGAACAGGATAGTATGAAGACATGGAACTGGGCCATGAAATGATCAATTAAAGGAAATGAGTATATTTATCCTCCAGAAGAGCAGATATTTTTTTTTTGGAGGGGGAAAGTAGTCCTGAAGAATGTACTATGTGACTATGTTTTAAGTATTTGTAAGACTCTCATGTGGAAGGGATATTTGTTTTTCTGACCCCAGAGGGCAGGACAAGTAGCAAAAGGTAAAATCCAGAGACAGATTTCAGTTAAAAACAATGGGGGGGGGGGGGAATTTAGAGCTGTTCAAAAGTAAAACAGGTTGCCTCAGGAAGTGGTGAGCTCCCCACAAATGAAGATCTTCAAATGGTCACTGGATGGGGAAGGTATAATTACTGCTATGGTATGAATTGGACTATGTGATTTTGGAGTTCCTTCTAACTCATAAAATTCATGATTCCTTTATAGAAACATATTTATTTTCCACTGAATTTTCTAAACTGAATAACACTTGTGGCCTCATTTAGTCATGTATCAGATATGAAGAAGTTAGTAGTTGAACATAATATTTGGAAAATGATTTTAGCCTCACATAATCATAAGAAAGCACTTAAAATGAACTATCACTGTACGATATGTACTCCCAAAGATAGGAACAACAGCTTTACAGATCAAAATTTCGTGTCTTGTGACTAATACTTTATGTTCACCATTGAATTAAGTGAAGTCATTCCTCTGAACAACTTGTACTGAAGAGTGACTAATAAGTTCCATGAAATTTCCCTAGACCTACAGACTTCAGGGAGTATTCATTAATGACAGATTTATGAAACATGAAATACAGCCTATCTTCATCCTTTCTAGTTGTTTCCATTTCCTTTGCCTCAAAATGACAGAATTTTTATAGAAGCTAAGAAACTACTTTTCAGTTCCCTTGATGAAGCAACGTTTACATGTGGAATTAACACATACATACACATATACACAGAGAGACCTAAGAAGTGAGTGGTTCTTTCTATTCATTTATTTAAGCTATATTAAGAATTTCATTTTTGTTGTATCTATTTTATTTCCTTTTTAGAGAAATATAGAAATTATTCCAGCTCTTAAGATTAGTGTTCCCAGATTCACAACCTCAGAGTCCATCCTTGAACCTTCTGTCTCTATCAGTCATTTATCAAGTCCTGTTCTCTCTACTTCAACAGTATCATTTATTTCTGTCCCCTAGTCTATAATCACAGAGCTTCCACACTAGAATTCAGAACTTCACTCCCTTTTATCTGGACTATTAAAATAACCCCATAATTTGTTTCTATGCCTCTAATCATTAATTTTTGCTTGCTAACCAGCTTAACCTGAGACCTCTGTTTTGTTTGCCTGTAAATAGAAATGAAATTAGGCTGAGCCCATCCCCAAGGGGCAGTTGTCCTGCCCTTGTCTGTCCTTCTAAAAAAATAAATAGGGTGTTTTGGTCTCTCCATGGAGACAGCTGACCAGGTGATCGTGATTGGGGTGGTTCCAATTTTCTAGCAAAGACTACAATGGACAGTTGAGATTCATAAAGCAAGTAACATACCTTAATCATCAAAGGAACATTGTAATCCACACCTGAAGGCCAACCCATCTACCCTAGCTACAGCCAATTGCAAGGCTTCCCAACTACACCAACCATCTATCTTGCATCTCAGTAATTTATCTGTAGCATCTGGGTCCCTGGCTTAGCTGGGGTGGCAAGAGTGACCCACTTTATTAACAGATATGTGAATCACTTTTACTTTGCTTGGAACAAAAAATGACTCAGTTTGCCTCAGGTTTATTTTACATGCATGCATGTATGTGTGTGAGTGTGATATGTCTTCTTTAAATCCAATTCACATGTTAGTCAAGATATCAGATTTTTTATGTCATTGGTCCTCTTTAAGAATGAAGCATGGAAGAATGTCCATTATCACCACTGTTGTTCGATATTGTACTGGAAACATTAGCTTTAGCAATAAGAGAAGAAAAATAAATTGAAGATATTAGAATAGGCAAAGAAGAAACAAAGCTGTCACTCTTTGCAGATGACATAATGATATACTCAGAGAATCCTAGAGAATCAAGTAAAAAACTACTTGAAATAATAAACAACTTTAGCAAAATTGCAGGCTATAAAATGAACCCACATAAATCATCAGCATTTCTATATATTACCAACAAAGCCCAACAGCAAGAGATAGAAAGGGAAATTCCATTTAAACTTACCATAGACATTATAAAATATTTAGGAGCTGACCTCCCAAAACAAATCCAGGAACTATATGAACACAATTACAAAACACTTTTCACACAAATGAAGTCAGATCTAAATAATTGGAAAAACATCAGTTGTTCATGGGTAGGCCAAGCTAATGTAATAAAAATGACAATTCTACCTAAGCTTATTTACCTATTCAGTGCCATACCAATCAAACTATCAAAAATTATTTTATAGAGTTAGAAAAAATAATAAGAAGATTCATTTGGAAGAACAAAATGTCCAGAATATTAAGGGAACTAATGAAAAGAAATGCAGGGGAAGGTGGTCTAGCTGTTCCAGATATTAAATTGTATTATAAAGGAGCAATCATCAAAACTGCTTGATACCAGCTAAGAAATAGAGTGGTGGATCAGTGGAATAGGTTAAATATGCAAGACGCAGTAGTCAGTGACTATAGTAATCTATTATTTGATAAACCCAAAGACCCCAGCTTCTGGGATAAGAACCCACTCTTTGAAAAAAACTGCTGGGAAAACTGGAAAAGAGTATGGCAGAAACTAGGCATTGATCAAAGTCTCACACTATATACCAAAATCAAGTCAAAATGGGTCCTTGATTTAGATATAAAGGCTGACTCTGTAAGCAAACTGGGAGAGCAAGGAATAGTTTACCTATCAGATTTATGGAAAACAGAAGTATTCATGACTGAACAGGAGATAGAGAACATTACAAAAAGCAAAATGGATAAATTTGATTGCATTAAATTGAAAAGTTTGCACAACAAAGCCAATGCAACTAAGATTAGAAGGAAGGTAGAAAATTGGGAAAGATTTGTTTATAACCAGTCTCTTTGATAAGGGCCTCATTTCTAAAATATATAGAGAATTAAGTCAAATTTATAAGAATACAAGTCATTCCCCAACTGATAAGTGGTCAAAGGATATGAACAGGTAGTTCTCAGATGAAGAAATTAAAGCCATCTATAGTCATATGAAAAAAATACTCTAAATCACTATTGATTAGAGAAATGCAAATCAAAACAACTCTGAGGTACCACATGACACCTATCAGATTGGCCAACATGACAAAACAGGAAACTGATAAATATTGGAGAAGATGTGGGAAAATTGGAACACTGATGCATTGTTGGTGGAGTTGTGAAATGATCCAACCATTTTGGAGAGCAATTTGGAACTATGCCCAAAGGGCTATAAAAATGTGCCTGCCCTTTGATCCAGCAATAGCACTTCTAGGGCTATATCCCAAAGAGATTACACAAATGGGAAAAGGACCCACATGTACAAAAATATTTATTGCAGCTCTTTTTGTGGTGGCAAAGAATTAGAAATTGAGAGGATATCTATCAATTGGGGAATGGCTAAACAAGTTGTGGTATATGAATGTAATGCAATATTATTGTGCTATAAGAAATGATGAACAGGGTGACTTCAGAAAAACATGGAAAGACTTGTATGGTCTGATGCTGAGTGAAGTGAGCAAAACCAAGAGAACATTGTACACAGTAACAGCTATGTTGTGTGATGACTAATATTGATAAACTTAATCCTTCCCATCAATACAAGGATCTAAGACATCTCCAAAGGCCTGATGATGGAAAATGCTATCCACATCCAAAGAAAGAACTGTGGAGTTTGAATGCAGATTGAAACATACAATTTGCTATTTTTTTTTCTTCTGTTGAGTTTTGTTTCCTCTTTCTGGGGGTTCCTCCTATTGGTTCTAATTCTTACTTACAACATCACTAATGTGAAAATATGTTTAATAGGAATGTATATGTATAGCCTATATCAGATTTCATGCCATCTTGGGGACGCTGGTGGGGAGGAGGGGGCAAAAAATTTTGAACTCAAAAAGATATGGAAGTGATTGTTTATAAATAAAAATAAATTAATTTAAAAAAAGAATGAAGGATGGAGAGGCAGCTAGGTGGCACAGTGGATAGAACTCCAGCCTTAGAGTCAGGAGGACCTGACTTCAAATCTGGCCTCAGATACATGACATGAATTATCCATGTGACCCTGGGCAAGTCACTTAACCTCATTGCCTAGTCCAAAAGCAAAAAAAAAAAAAAAAAAAGAATGAAGGACAGAGCCCTTCACTGCCACCATGTGGCTCCTCTTGTGTTGTCCCCTCTTGCTGGGGCCTGCAACTCATGGCCTTGTTGAGGAAAGTGAAGGCTCATCATCTGAACAGCAGGGACACACTGAAACTGAAGTCCCAGCATCTAGTCCAGATGCTGTCCATTTAAGTAATGAAGAACATGATCTTGGGCAGGCAGAACAGTACAGTACTGATGAAATAGCTTATGCTACCCTGGGAAATGAAGTGAATGGTGATCATTTAGTGTCTGTGATTCCAGAAGAGGCATAAGACAGGCACATTTCAGACTTCAGTACTGTCACTTGTGACGTTGGAGTTGAAGGCTCTAAATTCAATATCCACAACAATTTTTCCCTAATTATGTCTGAAGCAAATATTCCTGATAGAGGAGAAGAATATAATGTGGTTCTTGAAGCTATGCCCACCAGTCTACCATCTAAAGAGGACTCCAATAGTACAGAGAGTGCAAAAGCCCCAAAGGTGAATTGTGAGGATAGAAATGTTACCGGCTTAGAAAGTTTCACTTTGCAAATTCTAAATGTTTCATAGGACTTGATGGAATTTTCAAACCCAAACAGTGATAATTGTATATTAGTTTTATTTTACACTCCTCAATGTCACTTTTCTGCTAGTCTGGCTGCACATTTTAATTCTTTACCATGAGCATTTCCATCTCTTCATTTTTTGGCATTGGATGCTTCTCAGCACAGCAGTCTGTCTGCCAGATTTGGCACTGTGGCTCTTCCTAACATCTTGTTATTTCAAGGAGTTAAACCAATGGTGAGATTTAATCATACAGATCAGATATTAGAAACTCTAAAAGCCTTCATTTTTAATCAAACAGGGATGGAAGTCAAGAATGATATGGTAATGACTGAAGATGACCAATAAACCCTCTTCCCAGCACCTTGGTGAAAAGTGTGGATTGGTTGCTTGTATTTTCTTTATTCTTTTTAGTTAGTTTTATTATGTATGCTACTGTTCAGACTGAAAATATTCAATGGCTAATTCTGGGACCAGAACTGAGCATCCACAGTAACAATAAATTGAAATATGAAATTAGAAAGATTAATTTCAATCTTTGCTTTTGGAAACTTATGCTAAAATTCCATTGTTTTCCATGTATTACATTTTCACTTAGATTAAAATATTTTTGCATTTGAGTTGTAATGTGCAACGTGTAAAAATGTGCAAAAAATATGCAAAAAATCACACACTAGTGCTGTATACTAATGTTTCAATAATCATGAAAAGATTCAGAAAAATTAATTGTTTCTGTTTTTTAGTGCTTCAACTTAAAGTTTCAAGGAACTCAGTTTTAAATGTGAAAATTTTCTTTATACAGAAGTAAATTAGCATAGTAACCTAGTGTTTGATAAACCCAAAGACCCCAACTACTGGTGCAATAACTCATTATTTGACAAAAAAAAAGAGTTAGGAAAACTGGAAAATAGTCTAGCAAAAACTACGTATAGGCTAACATTTCCTTCTCAAAATCCTTTTTGAGCTCTTCCATGACCTGGAACCAATTCATATTTTTCTTGGAGGCTTTGGATGTATGAGCTTTGACTTTGTTGTCTTCTTTTGGTTGTATGTTTCAATCTTCTTTGTCACCAAAGAAAGATTTTATGGTCTGACTTTTTTGTGAGGTTTGCTCACGATCTCAGCCAATTATTTGAGTTATAAACTCTTTGTTAAGGTAGGGGGCTAATGACTAATGTGGATTTTTTTTTTGCATGACTACACATAGTTGTAATGAGTTGTATTTTTCTTGCCTTCTCAATAAGTAGTGGAGGGGAAGGAAGAAAGAAAATAGAAAATTTAGAACTGAAAATAAAATTTAGTAAAAAAAAAAAGCCTTTGAAACAATAAGCTAATGAAAATGTTTCCAACAACATTGTCTTTTAGAAGCAAAAATTATATGGCATAGTTTTAGAAAATTTATAATTTTAAGAACTTAGATTTTTCTATCCACTGAATTTCTCTTTGAAAACAATTTCAAAGTCCCCAACTGAACAATTTTTCTTTTATGGTAAGATTTTCCAGCAATGAAAACCTATTGGTAACTTCTGAAGTAGCAGTGTGTTGTTTCATGACTTTCCTTGTGCAACAAAAAAAGTTTTAAAAAAGAATAAAGGATGGACAACAATAACAACTACTAATGACTCTCAATGAGAACTATTGCATTGGGCATAGGACTTAGAATAGGAGTTGGTCTCTGTCAGTCTCACAGAATATCTCTAAAACCCTGACAGTTTAGGGAAGTTAGGAAATGCTGCTTCTTTCTCCTCCTCCTCCTTTCCCTTGCTGCATTTGATCCCTTTCACCACTTGGGGCACCATATTTTTACATGTGGGTATGTTGTCCATAGAAATATTTTTGGTTGCTTATATTTTGAATGATATTTGATGGTTTAGGGGCTAGACTTTTTATTTTAATTTTTATTAATTTTTTTCAAAAATCTGAGACAATTTACTTTTTGTCCTGTACAATTTTTATTGATGATTTCTTTAAATATAGGTCCGAAATTTCAGGCTTTAAAAGAGTCCATTGTGTTTCAAATGGAACTACTTGACTTTAAACCCAAATCACTCTGGCTTTCATTCAATGGCCAGTAATAGCCCCTAGTCCAAGCCCTTGTGCTCATTGTTTAGAGTTCAATGACTTAGAATGAGTGAATAGCAATTCTGTTCTGGCTAGAAATTCTGAGGGTCTTCTGCTCCCAGATTGATATTTTTCTGATGGCAAATTAGACTGTCTTTTGTCTCAATTCTTACCTAACCTTTAGTTATTGAATGGGTGTTGCTTCAGACAAACTGAGATCTGGGAAAGACCTTAATTTAGAAAGATCAAGGTCACCCATTGCATCCCAGGCCATAGCCAGTCATACTGACTTTTGTTTTGCCACTGGACTTTGATGAGTCTGTAGAAGAGAGTGAGACTGAAGACTTTGCACAGCTCTGCCTCACTTAAACCCAATTCACACTCAACTCAGGACATCACCCCATGATGTTACTGGTCCTCTTGGAGAACAGAGGATGGGCAACAAGAGATAAAATCTGTACATATAGACACAGATATAATTTATGTTTATATATTACATGTAGGTATTATATAAATACAGACTATGTGTAGGATATGATCTTGATCTCTCTTTATCTCTGTCTCTATGTCTCTGTCTCTCTGTCTCTGTCTCTGTCTCTCTCTGTCTCTCTCTCTCTGTCTCTCTCTGTCTCTCTCTCACATCACATATATAAGTCAAATCATGGAAGGACATTAAATGCTATCTGGAGGTGCTTGTATGTATATTTTGGTGTGAATTTTATTATGTTTTCTAATTTAGATATATATCTACTCACAGTTCTGTGTCTAATACACACAAATATAGCAGTTCTGCTTGTTTTGCTATGCTTATTTTTAACTACACACAATGACATTCTCCTCTGGTGCCACTCTCTTTTCTAGCTTCTTTTTGTATATCATCTTCCCCTAGTAGATTGTAAGCTCCTTGAGGGCAGAAATTGAATTTATTTTTCTTATGGGTATCCCTAGTGCTTAGTACAGTGCCTAGCACATAGTAGGCATATTTAAAATGTTGAATACACACACACATACATATGTACTTAAATGTGTGTATAGAGATATATGTAAAAAATGTATGTATGGTGTACATGTATGGTAGGAAAACATTGATATGCTTCCCAGTAAAAGGTAAGTTCCATGAGATGAGGGACTAATTAATTCTTATCTTTGTATTTACACAATGGCACATTGTAGATGATATGTAAATGCTAGGTGAAATAAATATAAATACAAACACCATTTTTAAATAGTGATGTTTTTGATTAATTGAAGTTCAAATAATTTCTGACACAGTGAAAGAATTTGCTATATTAAGACCCACTTGAACCTCAATTATTCTAGAATATTGTAAAGTTGTGGTTTGAAATATCACCAATTCCCCCCCTCAAATTGGTGAGAGACATTCACATTGTATATTTGTTTCGGCATATGTAATTACAAATGTGGGTTAAAATATGATTACAAATGTGGGCAAAAAAAAACAGATTCAGGTGACAATTTCAAGCCACCAAAATCTTAAGGTACTATCTACTCTGTGTTATCCTCTGCTGCCCCCATACCCTCCAAAAGAACAACAACAACATCAGCAAAAACAAAATAAGTCAAACTTTAAAAAGATATTCATTTTGTGAAGTAAGTTCTAAAAGCTGTATATCATATATGGACTCAGAATGTGGAATTGTATTTAACTTTTCCCTGAATACTAGAACAGAAGTAACTGTCAGAAACAGTATCCTAAAAAAAATAAAAAAAAAAATCTTGTTTTGTATATCGTTATTTGCCATTGTTGGACCCTCTTTAAAATGCTGTGAATCATTTTCTATTGATTTATATTTTAATGCTAATTTTATTGTCTAGCAAGTCATCACCTTTTCATTTTGTCTTAAATTGTCCACTTTTTATCCATATATGGTAATAATTTTGTTTAAGCAGTTTGCCCTTTTGCAGAAAAATGTCACCAGGGAGTAGAACAATTATTCTTTAGGTAGAATTTCAACAAAATACTTTTGGAATATTTCCTTCATCTTCAAGTAACCTTTCAAAAATGCCTAGGGAAGTCTATATTTAGAAAATTGGCTTTTAATTAAGATTAATTGCTTGATGAGTCACTGAAGAGATATTAAAACTTCACTCAATACCAGTGTTGACTGTACCAGAACTTATTGTACTGGCTACTTTTTTATTTTGAATTTTAGCAAATCTGTATACTGAGATTCACTTTCTCTGGTTGTATCTTTTTTAGGAAAAGCTAAGACATTTTAGGAAGAAATACATGTAGATTCATATTTCTATTCCAAATTACATAAATAGATGTATACATATGCTGTGTATGCATATATTCACATATATCATCTTATATGTGCACATATATATCTAATTATGTTATGTATATCTATGTATATACATATATTACTTTATTATACTATAAATATATTATCTTACTTTAAAATCCATTTGATTAAATGAGTTATAATTAAAATAAATTTTAAAAATTAAAAAGAAAAACATTAATATTTTCTAGTTCACTAGTAACAAAATGGAAAATTTAAAGAAACAGACAAAATCCAATTTTGGTAAATTTAGAATTGAATTAACATAGATTTTCTTTTTCCATTCCTTGTTATCCTTACTGCATAAAAATTGCACTTGCTTGTAAAAATGAGAAATCAATAGAACTCTTGGTAAAAATGACTGCCATTGGCTGCTAGAAAATTAATAACAAAACAAAACAACAAGAAAAAACATGTGAAAATCTGTGATGACAGATTTAGAGGGCATGGGTAATCAGGAAAGACATTGGAGAGAATCATATGTTTAGAATCCTAAAAAAAGCAGAATATTTGGGGAATGACTCCTAATGACAGCTTTGGAAATGAATATCCAATAAAAAAAAGGTGATGCTATACAAGCATGAAATTAATAGAGATAATGTAAATCACTAAAGTTAACCCTCTACCAGTGTACTCTTGATACCATTCCTTCCTGTTTCTTCCAGGATTTTTCTATCAACCATCAACCTTTCTCACTCATCTTCAATCTCTCATTCTCTAGTGGCTCCATATTATCTATCTAAAAATGATTGGGATTCCCTAGCATTTAAATACAGTTTATCATTGATCACTTTACTACCTCCTACTAAAGTCCAATCTTCTTCCCTGTCAAACTTCTGAAAACATAACATATTGACAGGCTCCTCTTTTTCATGAACACTTGAAACCTGGCATCTACCTGAAACTAGTTTCCCAAAGATCACCAATAACTTTCTTATTACCAGCTCCTGAAATCTTTGCTCACACCTCATCCTACTTGACCATGATGCCCTTTTTGGCACTCCTAACCAGCCTATCATTGTTCTTCATAGACATAATTCACTCCTTGTTTTGCTCTTCCTTATCTAATTGATCTATCTACTTTTCTGGTTTCTTTCTTCCTGTGAGTCAATTCAATTGAATTCAATAAACATTTATTAGCACCTCTTAAGTGCCAAGCATTGTGCTCAACATAATGGGGACAAACTAGAAAAAGAAAAGACTGTCCCTGCCTTAAAGGAGATTATAATCTAATAAGAGAAAACAACACATAAAAAGAGGCTGCAAAGTGGGTAACAAGGGGGTACCAGTCTTAGAGTTCAAAGCAAGCAGGGATGAAAAATAAAGTGAAAAGTGATCTCAGAGCATCCAGATCCAATACTCTACAAAGAAAAGCTTTGGGAGAGGTCTAGTGTTCTACCCTCAGCCTTCCATTCATAGATTGAGGAGGCTGACAGAGTTTTGAAGGTGTGGTTTATCAGATGATTAGCTTATCCTGGGAGAGGTATCATGTTCCTGGGAGCTCAAACCAAGCAGAGCTGCAGATTAAAAGTGGAGAGTACTCTTCCTTGTTTGTATTATTCAAGGGTCTCTCTTTTTCTCCAATCTCACTATACTTTTTTTTGTCAATCTTATTTACAACTATAATTTAAATCATTGCCTCTAAACAAATAATTCCAAAATCTCTATCTCCAGCTCAATATTTTTGGATTTTTTTTTTTGGATACCCAGCACTTCGTACAATATCTGGAACATAGATATAATATATCTAGATATAATAAATACTTGTTGACTGATTGAGACTGATATCTTTCCAGAGCACATTTACCTTGATCTCTCACAAGTTCAACTTTGTCCTCTCCCTCAAACCTGCTTTTTCTTTTGAGTTGCTTAATTCTGTTAGTAATATTGTCAGTAATTCAATCCCTGCTATTTTTCATAATCTTTCTGTTTCCAACAAATCCACCACAATTTTAAAAAATACCTAGCCTTTGGCTCTGTATTCCAACCTTGCTATTCCTTTTAAAATCTCTTTGTCTCTTCTCACTACCTTACCTACTGTAGCTAATCGATGGCCAAGCCTTCTTTTTTTTAACTCCACAACAATACTTCTCCAAACTATTTTCTCTTCTTTGTCCTTTCATTACTATCCTCTTGGGTTGTTGCAATAATTTTGCTTCTATTTTACCCTTTACTCCCAATTCAATTTCCAAAGTGTCCAGATTTTTTTGTCCTTACACACATAAATTCATGTTACTGACTCCTTAGTTGAATTAATGTTTTCAATTTTTGTATAGTGTTTACCACACAAAATTCAAACTCCTTAGTCTGACATATAAGACCCTCCAGAATGTGATGTTATTTTATCTTTCTAGACTTCTATCACAATAGTTTTTCATATAATCTATGTTTTAGCCATCCTTGAAGGATTTGCTCTGAGTCTCAGTTCATGTCATCCCCTATATCTGAAATTCTCTTACCCCATTCCTAGTTATTGCAATATATTCATCCTTTCAGGTTCATCTAACTTATAACTTCTCCTGTAAAATATCCTAGATCCACTTAGTCAGTGATGACATCTTTCAATCACTCCAGGTGTGGAAATGCATTTTTTTATTTTTCTGTTTTATCTTTTTTGTATAATAGTCATTTGCATATTTATCATTTTTCACTGAAGTCCTCTTCTAATGGCTTATAGTTTTATACAGTTGATCCAGTTGAAGCATATTCCCCAACTAGATAGTAAACTCTTTTCTGGAAGGATACCTTGACATCTAGCACTATAAAACAATCTAAAGAGAGATCAGAGGGGAAACAAGAGCAATATACATCCAGAACCTACATGTAAGGTTTATTAGTTTGAAGGAAATCAGCACAATGCTTCCATTTTTCCAGCACTCATTATTTATGTTGATTTATATCACTAACTTTAGTTAATGATATAATCCTACAATCTTTAATTGGTATTTTCCAATAATCAGAATTTAAGGCAAGAAGCAGAGGAATTAATGTGAATGGAGAAAGACCCAGGTGCTCAATAGGTATTGTTTTACAAGATGAGATAAAGAAAGCCCAACTATAGCACATTCAATATATGGTTGCTGTCTTTCATGCTTGAAAAGGACAAAATGACATCCCTATGTCACAGTGTGTTGGACTGTGGCTGAGTAGAACAATATAAACTTGGAAAGCTCTACCACAGGTCAAGCACAGTGTGTGTGTGCATGTGTGTGTGTGTGCGCGTGTACACACACTAATATATACACTAAATCACTCTGCTGTACACAACATAGAATTCCAATTTCTCCAAAGAAAGCTTTGGATATGGAAATGTTATGAGTGAAAAATATTTTGATTCCTGTCTTAATGGATCAGGAAAAATAGGGAAAAGGCAATGTCCTCAAAGAGGCATTTGAAGTATCCTGTTGATAAAAACTTAGTCATATAAGGCTAAATAGAAGTGCCTGACATTGTTTTATCTACTTACTTTAAGAGGTAGGGGTCTCAGTTTTGTTTCTGACAGTATTTTAAAGGAGCTTTTTTTTAAAAGAGGGAATCTATTACATATTTATGAAGGTAAAGAAGCAACTCAAACCTAACATTTAGATTGCATCTTTCTTTCTTTTCTTTTTTTGGGGGGGTTATACATGTACAATCATATTAAACATATTTCCATATTAGTCATGTTATGAAAGAAGAATCAGAACAAAAGGCAAAAACCATGAGAAAGAAAAAAAAATTAAAAAGTGAAAATAGTATGTTTCAATCTGCATTCAGACTTCTTAGTTCTTTCTCTGAATGTGGATAGCATTTTCCAACATGAGTCTTTTGGAATAATCTTGAATCTTTGCACTGCTGAGAAGAATTAAGGTTCTCATAGTTGATCATCACACAATGTTGCTGTTACTGTGTGAAATGTTCTCCTGGTTCTGCTCACTTCATTCAGCATCAGTTCATGTAAGTATTTCCAGGTTTTTCTGAAGTCTGCCTGCTCATCATTTCTTATAGAGCAACAGTATTCCATTGTATTCATATTCCACAACTTGTTCAGCTATTCCCCAACGGATGGGCATCCCCTCAATTTCCAATTATTTGCCACCACAAAAAGAGCTGCTATAAATATTTTTGTATGTGTGGGTCCTTTTCCCTTCTTACTAATCTCTTTGGGATACAGACCTAGTAGTAGTACTGCTGAATCAAACACTATGCACAGTTTTATGTCCCTTTTGGCATCGTTCCAAATTATTCTTCAGAATGGTTAAATCAGTTACCAACTCCACCAACAATGCACCAGTGTTTCAATTTTCCCACATCTTCTCCAACATTTATCATTTTCCTTTGCAATCATATTAACCAATCTGACAGGTGTAAAGTGGTTGTTTTAGAATTGTTTTAATGTGTATTTCTCTAATCAATAGTGATTTAGAACATTTTTTCATATGACTATAGATAGCTTTAATTTATTCATCTGAAAACTGCCTGTTCATATCCTTTTACCATTTATCAATTGGGGAATGGCTTGTATGCTTATAAATTTGATTCAGTTCTCTATAAATTTTATAAATGAGGCCTTTATCAGAAACCCTGACTGTAAAAATTGTTTCCCAGCTTTCTGCTTTCCTTCTAATTTTGGTTGATTGCATCTTTCTTAAGGAGTAGGGATTAACTATATTTCTATGACTCCAGATATCCTATCATAATGTTATATAGTCAGAGGAAACAGTTAAGGATGATCATGTGAATATTTGACTTAGGCCTCTTAGTTAATTAAATTAAGCTCTCCCCCTTTTTTTGTTTTTGAATAGATAATGACTGGAAGATTCTATCTGTATCTCTGTCTCTATCTCTGTGTCTCTGTCTCTGTCTCTCTCTGTCTCTCTCTCTAAATATATATATATGTATAGTATGTGTGTATATCTTTTCACAAATTAAATGAACCCAATCATATTTCTAACTTTATCTCCAACTAATTATTCTTCATGTTCCCTGTAATTCAGAGAAATAGTTCTATTTATTATACCCCAAACAGGTTCTGTGGCTCTCCACCTCTACAGTATTCTTTTCCCATGCAAAGCTCTTTCTTCTTGATCTATATTTCAGTTTCTGACTATCTTCTCACCCTATTATTTAGCTCAAATACCACCTCCATCATTTAGACACCCATTATTACATAGGATGAATAAGTATCATAGCAATTTCTACCTCTCATTTTATTTCAACATTTGGAAGTTAGACTGTAGTTTTCTTCAATAGATTTCAATACCACAAACCCCAAGAGAGCAGGGGCAGTATTTTGTTATTTTTAATAACTTAAAATTCCTTATGTAGTATCTTGCATATACCCCTACTCAACAAACATTTGATGAATTGAATTAAATTTAATTTTAATCCAGATAAGTTAATGACTCAATAATAATATTTTCAGAGAAATGGTCCTTATCATCAGTGTTTCCTCAGACCTAGTAGATTTTTAGAACTGATAAAGTCTTATTATGGATTTATTAAAATAAAATCATATTTCTCCTTTCATTTCTTTAAAAGCTTTAGAAAATTGACTTGTAATAATTCATTTGAGTCTTCTTTCATGAATCATCATTTTGTTTCTCTCCTTAATATAGCCACTTCATTCTCTTACAAGTATCACATTTTTAAAGAATTCTCCCCCAAAATTTATCAACTTTTCCACAAACTAATCACTTTACCCAACTTCTCACATTCTATCAAACTTGTCACAAACCTCTCACTCAGTCTGATCTATAGTCTTGCAATAATACTCTTGTAGAATGTGTGGTGTAATGAGAAAAACACTGGAATTAGTCAGAAGGACTTGAAGTAAAAGCTGTACCATTAATAGACTTCATGACTTAGGTAAACTACTTAACTTCTGAAAATTAAAAGTCATAGCATCATAGACTTAGGACTAGGAGGGACCAGAAAGTTCATCTAGTCTAGCTCTCATTTTTCAGATAAGGAAATTGAGGCCCAGAGAAATTGATAGAATTGCTCAGGGTTACACTGAAAGTAAAAAATACAGTAAGATAGCAGAGCCAAGATGGTGGAGTAAAGGCAGGGACTCAACTAAGCTCTCCCCCAAACCCTGCCAAATAATGACTGTCACCAATTCTAGAGTGACAGAACCCACAAAAAGACAGAGTGAAATAATTTTCCAGCTCAAGAAAACACATAAGGTTAGCAGAAAAGGTCTGTTACACCAGGCTGAGAGTGGAACACACTCCAGCACAGGCTTATATTCATTCATTTCCAATGACTTTATGAGAAATCAAGAAAAAATTAAACAAAACCAAAAGAATGAAAAAAAAGACAATATGGGTAATAGCTCATTGGAAAAAAATGACTGACCTGGATAATAGATCCAGGAGAAATAATTTAAAAATTATTGGACTACCTGAAAACCTTGATCAAAAATAAAGCCTAGACATCATCTTTCAAGAAATTTTCAAGGAAAACCACCCTGATATTCTAGAACCAGAGGATAAAATGGATATTGAAAGAATCAACCAATCACTTCCTGAAAGAGATCCCAAAATGAAAACTCCTAGAAATGTTATAGTTAAATTCCAGAGCTTCTAGGTCAATGAGAAAGTATTGCAAGCAGCCAGAAAGAAACAATAAGTATCATGGAGCCACATTCAAGATAACACAAAATTTAGCAGCTTCTATATTAAATGGCTTGGAATATAATATTCCAGAGGGCAAAAGACCTAAGACTACAATCTCCCTAGCAAAACTGAGGATAATCCTTTAGGGGAAAAAATGGATATTTAATGAATTAGAGGACTTCAAGTCTTGTTGATTAAAAGACCAGAACTGAGTGGAAAATTTGACTTTCAAATACAAGACTCAAGAGAAGCATAAAAGTCTTACTGAGAATGTCTTACTGGCAACCAATCAGGAAGCTTTTGTCTGAAAAATGTTACTCAGGTAAAATAAAATAGTCCTGAAGATCTATAAAAGTTTATAATAGAATGGGAGTTACATTGTTGTTCTTGCTGCTATTTAATCCCATTAGATCTTCTTTTTCTGCTTGTAAAATTGAAGGAATACAATTCCTTGAGACTTTTATGATGATTCTCTGGGTGCTACCCCTTAATATTTACAGATCTGTGTTGTTGTTTTGTTATTTTTTTCATAAACTGATTTTCTCCTCCCCCCAAAAAAGGATCAAGTCCATTGATCACACAGTATATCTAGAGTTGGAAAGATATTTACATGCCTACCATACTTTTGTTTCCCAAGATAATATCTCGAAAAGTTCACATATTCCACTCTATCTTTTCTTATTTGGCTGGTATAGCACCCTTGTTCTGACATCATATTCCTCCTTTTAAAGTCTTTAACCTATACTTAGCCATCTCAACAGCCCTTGAATTCCCTGCTTCCCTATCCTTCTTTCACACCTTGACAAATCATAATTTATGCCATTTTCTTTTTATACTCCTATTGTTGTGCTACTGAAAGCCACTAGAGATGATCCACTACAAAAGTATGTTATCTAATGTCAACTGACCCTTCATTGTAATTCTTTTATTCTCCTCTTCTTCCATCCCTTCTCCTCCACTCTTCTCTTTTTTCCTTTCCTTCACTTACTTCCCTCTCTTTTTTCCTTCCTTGCTTCTTTTCTGCTTTTCAGTTTTGCCCTAATCTGAGGAAAATGTGATCTTGACAAGGCTAAACCCTCTATGTGTATCATTGGTCAGATCTGTTGCTTTATCCTCTAAAGGCTTGCTCAATCTCTTCTCTCTTCTATTATCAGTTTCTTCTCATCTACCAGCTCCTTTCCCACTGTCTACAAACTACCTAAAATTTCATCATTCTTAAAAACAAACAAACAACAAAATATTAATTTGACCCTGACCTAGTGTACAGCAAAACTTGTAATTAAAGACAAGTCTTCTGACTACACCCTTTTGACTATACTATACAGATGATGGACTTAAGAAGTTGTGCACTGAAAAGAAAAACCATGGAGATGTTAATCAAGAAAACTATTTTGCAGACTCAGGTTATTGGCATCTTCCACTGACAAAGAACCATTGTAACTTGGAGGCCATAGAGATGCTGATAAGCAGACTACAGGAACCATTGATACTTTATCCATGGACAAAATACCTGAAGATGTTCTGTCTTCATTTCCTTCATTCATCAACCAATTACTGAATACATGCTTTGTGTAAGTTAATGCACTAGATCCTGGGACACAGAAAGATGAATAGGACATTGTCTGGTAACAAATGATCTAGAGAACAGATTGAGGAGAGACAACACAAGAACTGAAAGGATTACCTGAAAGTTATGATGAAAAATAGAATCTGGATACAATATTACAAGAAATTATTAAGGAAAATCACCCTGAAGATGTAGAACAAGAGGGTAAAGTAGAAATATAAATCTATTGTTCACAACCTGAAAGGGACCCAGGAAGAAAATTTACAGGAATGTCATAGCCAAGTTTCAAAACTCCCAGGTTAAGGAGAAAATACTGCAATCAACAACAACAACAAATTAAATACTGTGTAAATACAGTCAGAATTTCACAAGACTTAGCAGCATCTACTGTTAAAGACCATATGTACTAGAACTTTATATTTTGAAGAGTAAAAGAGCTGGGGTTGTATCCAGGAATGACTTACCAGAAAAGTTGAGTATAATTCTGAATGAAAAAAAATGGACATTTGACAAACTGAAAGACTTTCAGGTATTTGTAACAAAAAGACCAGAATCCAATGGAAAATTCAATATATAAGATCCAGAATAAATATAAAGAAAACATTAGAGACTAATTATAAGGCTCTCATTAAGGTCAAACTGTTTACTAGATAGATAGATAGATAGATAGATAGATAGATAGATAGATAGATAGATAGATAGATGGATGGATGGATAGATAACTATATATATATACATATATATATAGAGAGAGAGAGAGAGGTAGATATGAAAATATTATCAGTACTCTTAAAACTGTCATCATTACTAAGGTAGTTTGAAAGAAAGGTAGGGTCTGAGTTGTGTATGATGCGGTGATAACAAAAAATAAAACTGGGTAGGAAAATGTAAAAGTGAGCAATTATAAAAGTGGGATATGCAAGGAAGAACTAATACAGAGGAAGCAGGTTGGGTTGGAAGGTTGTTAATGTTGGAAACTTACTTTCATCTGGGTTTAACAGGAAGCAATGTGTACATCTGGAATGGAGTAGAAGTCCTCTAAACATGTAGAGAGGTGAGAAAACTGAGGGACAGGGTGGAGGGACTTTTAGAGGGCTGTGTACATTGGGATTTGGAAAGATGTGGGAGAAGATGGAGAAAGTATTTTTGAAGGAGTGTGTGGATTGAGATTATGAGTGTGTGGGGAGAGGGTAGGGAGTGTCTTGGAGGGATGGGTGGGATAGGGAGGGGGAGGGTCGGGGAGAAGATAATGTAACAGTGATAAGGTAAAAAGAGAGGCTTAGAAAATAGTGAGTAAAAATAAGGTAGAGAAAAATTCACAAATAGTAATTATAACTTTTATATAGCAGCTCTCTTTGTGGTGGCAAAGAACTGGAAATTGCAGAGATCCACATTGATTGGGGAATGACTGAATAAATTGTAGCATATGGTTGTGATGAAATGCTATTATGCTATAATAAACAATGAGCTTAATGATCTTGGAAAGGCATGGAAAGATTTGTATGAAATGGTGAAGAGCAAAGGGAGCAGAACCAAGAGAACATTGTATACAGTAACAGCTTTATTGTTTTAAGAATAACTTGGAGCTACTCAGCCATTTTGACTATTATAAATACATAAATTAAAAATAAAGAACATGAAGAAAGACATTATCTGCATCCAGAGAAATAACTGATAAACAGAAGTGTGTACAGAATGATTTTTCACATATGTATAAACGGTATATGTGTCTAGTGGTAGCCATCTCTATGTTAGAGTGAAGGGAAGAAAAGGGAAAACAAATCACATGATAACATATATTTAAAAGGAATAACAAGTTGTACATAATGAATTTGCAGTTTCACATTGAATAATCTTTTTTGTTATGCTACATTATGGAAGTGCTTGTTTTATTCCATAAATTAAAAATATTTTTAAAAAGGATGAAAAAAAGGAAAAGAAATTGATCAAATGTTTCTATTTTCAATGAGCTTTCTTATTCCAAGAGGCCTGGGAAGTTGTCATTTATATTTTTTTGAAGAAAAACAAAGAAAAGAAAGGTATCAAGGAACTTTTTGTTCATGGCTTTCATATATTTCATTAATTTCTTTTCTTTTCTCTTTCACTTGTTATCACAGTTATTTTTGGCATGAGATACTGTGTACTTTTCCCTCCTATTTTTAAAGTCTTTTGACTTGGTTTGTTACCCCATGTAGTCATTAATATCTAATTGGCTCATTCTCATTTTCAAGGAGGTTGTTAACTTTGGTAAAATTTTATACCTCTTGTACTAAGCTGTTAATCCTTCTCCCAAGTCTTTCCTCATAAGCTCTCATTTTTTCTCAATTCTTTTAGCAATTCAATTTCATTTATATCTTTTAAACTATTCTTTAAAAATTCATGCCTCATCTTTTTCCTGGTAATTCTAGTTGACCTTTTATCCAAGCCGTTTTTCTTTGAATCTTTGCCTATACATATTTGAGAGTGATTTTCGTCTCCTTGGTTTGTCGTCTTTGGCAAGAGAATAGCTCTTTATGATAGGAGCTCTTGTTTTACTTGATTAGCTTATTCATTCTTCTAGCCTTACTTCCTGAATTGGCATTGTTTTATGTTCAAGCTCTGGATATCTGGAGGAAATATTGGGGCCTCTTATGGTCCTATTCTAAGTTATCTAGGGTCATTCTGCTGCCTTCTCCAGAAACTGAGTGTTCTGTTCTTCAAGGATCACAAGTATGACTTAGGCTAGGCAGCTTAAAACTTTCAGAGCATTCTAAGCAGTCTGATATGGGACAAAATCTTCTTATTGCCCTCTTGCACAGGAAGTTCCAGGCTCTAAATCCTAATCTGAATCTGGCCAAAACAACTTTAGACTTGCCTCTGGTTGTAGCTACAATACTTAGCTACTAGCCTACTCACTTATAATCTAGCTTAAAAACTCTATAGTTTCAGAGTCAACAACTTCAGCCTCATCTTGGTCTGAACTTGATGCTCTGTTATCACCTGCAGGCTCCAGCCTGAGCCTACGAGATAAATCTTGGATGCTGATCTGAGATGAACAATACATCTACTAACTCTCCTCTGTTCTCTTCATTGGATCTATAATCAGTTCTTGCCTGGATATAGAGCACCAATAACCCCATGCTCCTAGTTTGTTAGTGAGTCTTCCTGGCTGAACCTTTACCTAGTTCTCAGAGGCTTCTGGCTATCTCCCTATGCTGACCTGGATTGAAAGAATGACCTATCTACTATGGATTTCTTTATGTTTCCCTATTACTATTCAGTCTAGTAATTTTCCTTTAACTTTGTTTGCAGTGGTAATGAGAGAGAACCAATCTGTACTCCTTTCTACTCTGCTGTCTTTTCAAGTCTCCTGCCCATATTTTTTAACTAAACATTTTTATCTGTGTTTTTGGCAGCCTAGAAAAGCTTCTGTTGCATGGGTATAGATTATTTATACGGAACATAACTGGGATAAGACCTTTGCAAACCATTACTAGTCCAGTTTGTGGTAAATAAGTGAACTCTGAATACTTCCTGAGCAATAAATATAAGAACCAATTAAAATGAAATAAAGGCTAATGAAGCTGATGCTTCTCTAACATCTGAACTCCAGCAGAGTGAATCTGGGACATATTTTACAAGTTTAAAAGCTGCAGAGCCCACTGAGCTCTGCTGTCACTAGCAATAAACAAATAAGTAGGATGCCTGTTACTTGTCTTACTACAGTGGTCTTCAGTTGAATGGGGTTAGCTGTACAAGACCACAGGATGTCAAAGAATCAGATTCATTCCCCATAATTTATGATTAAGTTAAAATGACTCACTCATGGTAAGAAATGCAAATGAGCAGGAAATAAAAAAGTAAAGGAGCTTTCAAGAAATCATCACTTTGTAGTTGTACTACACCCCCAGCCTTCACCACTCACACTCAAAATGTCAGGCACAGGAAAGAGTGTGAATGAATGAGCCAAATCTGACTCTTGGGCAGCCATCCCTGGGGTTGAAGGGGGAATATAAATAGCTAAAATGCAAGAGGAACAATGAATTGGGCCAAAGTATAGTGAGAAGGCAGCTCCTAACAGACCATAGAACAACCAAATAGAGGAGGAAAAGACAAAGGGGTCATTAATATAAAAGTCAAGAGATAAAACAACTATTCTTTATTTTTTTTTTAACAAATCCCTGTTTGAGACCCATACACATGAAAAATTTCTAATAATTACCAGCTGTTATATTTCAAAGGTAGAAAAATCAATCTCAAAATAAAGATTCGAGATAGAATTGTTTTAAGTAAATTGTAGAAGTATAAATGCAAAATCTACATATTTCAAAATATTGCGCACCTGGTAATATACTGAATTATCTTCCATATCCTTTGTCCTGACTGTAGATTTTCCCCAACACTGTCCTGGGCCCTTTTCTATTCTCCCCCTATATTCTTCTCTCAGAGACCTCAGCAACTACTCTGGTTTTCAATTGTCAGTGCTAAGCAGGTGACTCCCAAGTCTGCATATCCAGCCACAGGTCCTCTCTTGAATTCCAGTCTAATTACACTTTCTATTGGATATTTTGAAATAAATATTTCACAGACATTTCACATTCATAGCCCACCTTTTTCCTTTAAGCTGAACCATCCCCCAAACTTTGCTATGTCCTTCCAAGTTAACACCTTTATCATCTTTTACTCCCATCCCGCAATCAATCAGCTGAAAAATCTTCTCTTGCATCATCCCCTTCTCTAGCATCAGATGATCACCTTCATACTTTAGTCTGTAATCCTCTCTCATCCAGAATATTTCAATAATCTCCTAATTAGTTTCCTTGACTCAAACTATCTTCTGTAATCTATCCTTTGCCTCACTGTCAAAAGGATATCCAAAAACACAGATCTTAATATATCCCTCTCCTTATCAATAAACTCCAAAGACTCTTACATCTAGGTCTAATATAAAATCTTGTTTTACATACCTCACAAACTATCTTAATTGGATTTCTCCTCCTTTCATCTACTACTGGAATATTTTACCTCATGTTGTGTTTGTGTTCATGCTCATTCTGAATAGAATATAAGCTCCTTGATGTTAGGAACATTTCATTACTTGTTGAATGATGGATTGATTTCACAAAAGCTTAGGGATCATAGAGTCCCAGTATCTCAGAGTTAAAAGTGCTTTAGAGGTCATCTAATGCAACCAATGCCTATATTGGAATCTCACATGCAATACTGGGAGTCAATGTGAAGTGTAAATAGTTCCATATTTGGAACCAAAGGTTCTTTTTTTACATAGTGTCTCTGCTATTTAACACCTGTGTGACCTTAGACTAGTCATTTTACCTATCTGGGGTGTATATACTTCATCTCTAAAATAAGGATGTTGGGCTAGGTTTCTTTCATTACTAGATTAAAGATCCTGTCATCTCTTTGAGATGACATCCTCACTGAAAAAAAAAATTCTAGTTGCAGGAAAGCTAATAATTCCTGAGGCACCTAATTTCTCAAATTCAACAAGTTTATTTTTTCTCATTTTGCATTATAAATCTGACTTTATAAATTCTACCTGTTGTTTCTAATTTTACTTTAGAAGGCCAACCAGAAAGAATTGAATTTCTTTTGCATCTAATAACCCTTCAAATTCTTAAAGAAGGCTATCATATGCTGACCCCAGGAGCTTTCTCTTTTTCAGTCTCAAGATACCTAGCTCTGATAGGAGTCTTTCTGCATAGCCATCCTTAGTAAAACCATAATTAAAACTTATTATTATAAAACATCTTATTACATCCAGCTGATTAAGATTTGGAATTGGAGGTATGGGAAATAATTTAATACTCTCCCATTGGGTAGTAGCCAGAAAAATTGGTCAGCAAAATGACCCCAGTGAGTTAGAAGTGACTTACAAGACCGAATTGAAAAAGTAACTTCCTGTTGTTAACTGGACACACCTACTTCCAAATTGTGGGCCCAATAAAAAAGAGTGCTTGACACTTTCTTCTGTCCCCCATAATGTTTTTAAAAAAAGAATCATGTGTAATATGCAGAACAATTATAAATTAGCCCCATAACAAATATTAGAAAGCCCTGACAAAGCAATTTCAGAAAAGGAAATTGAAGGACCTATAAAAGAACTATCAGCATGGAGAGAACAATGGAGGACACTGGTCCAGATGGATTTACAAAGGAATTCTATCAAACTAAAAAAAATAACTATAGTAAATAAGTTATTCTCAAAAATTGAGAAAATGCACTCTACCAAATCCCTTTCATGATGCAAATTGTGTCTGTATGATTCTATTGGGAAAAGCCCTAAAATACAATAATAAGTGAAAAGCCATAAAAAATTAAACTCTGTGAAAGGTGGAAGCCCAAATATGGTGACCTGTTAACAATCATAACTTAGATACTGAATTATACTTTAGACACTGAGTCATAACTTAAGATGCCATGACTTATGAAAATGATACAAAAGCCACAACAAGAATATTGTGACCTATATGTGACCAGGACATGATCAGTACACAAACTTATGTTTAGGAATAGCATTGACTCAACACCCAAGTTCATTACTAAGCAGAAAACCAAAAATATCCACCAATATGTAGTGACATACTCTATAGCTCCTCCACCTTTTGTCTGTTTTCTATACTTACCATGGGAATTTTGGGGGTTCTCTGTGGGGATTCACTGATTGTCTGGCTGCCTCCCCAGACTGAAGATTGCCCCTGTTTTGTAAGTATTCATATTGATTAAACTACTACCTATAATCTGTCTGGAGATACTTGGTCTCTTCCTTTACCATCAAAAGAACACTCCACAGTTAAGGGGGAGGTACATGGTTCCCCAGTCAGGGGACCTAATATTATGGATTAATAAGGCAAATAAATGGAAATTATTGACAAACATCACTAATAGGGACCAATTCAAAAATTAAATAAAATCCTGGCAAAAGGATTAGAGAAATTTATGCAGCCAGTCAGTACATCAGTAAATAAGCACTTTTTAATTACTTATTAAGTGCCATTCACTGTCCTAAATGCTAGGGATCCAAAGATGAAAACTATCCCTATCTTGAAGTAGCTTACATTCACATGCACACACACAGATACATATAATCATATACGTATACATACACACATACATATATATATACATATATACATATATATATATATATATGCATGAATAATCTTACAGAGTTTCCTCCACTATCCTTTCCCTTCCCTATCCTGGATTAGCATCCCATATAAAATATATTTTGATGACAAAAAAAGAGACAGAAAAGAAGAAAAGAATCAACCAATTGATTTGAAACATTCAGGAAGTACATTCTTCAGTTACATGATCTCTTAGGAATCCACAGAATCCTCTGTTTTTATTAGGTGTCAGTTTATTTTTTTTTGTCTTACAAGACAAAAATGGTAACAAAAAGACTTTAATACTCCTCTAAAATTTGAATAAAACTAACAAGAAGATGAACAAAAAGGAAAATATAGAACTTGGACAATTGCTGGAGAAACTAGAGCTAAACAACTTGTGGAATCTTCCCAATGAAATTACAAAGTTATATACATATGCATGTAAGTATGTATGTGTGTGTATATATATATGTGTGTGTGTATATATATGTGTGTGTATATACACACATGTATATACACATACATATATACATGTTGCATGCATATATGTATGTATATTGTATATATGTATATGCACACATGCATACATGCATACATAGATACACCTTATAGCATCAGGACTTATAGGTGTTGTTCAATCATTCAGTCATGTTCGACTCTTCCTGAATCCATGGATCATAGCACATAAAGCTCCTCTGTCCTCCATTATCTCTCAAAGTCTCCAAGTTCATGTTCATCTTTAATACAATGCTATCCATCTGTCTGTCTCATCCTCTTCCAACTCCTTTTCCTTTTGCCTTCAATATTTTCCATCATCAGAGTCTTTTCCAATGAGCCTCATCTTCTCATTATGTGACCAAAGTATTTAAGCTTAAGCTTCAGTATTTGACCTTCCAGTGAACAGCCTGAATCAACTTCTTTAAGTGTTGAATGATTAGGTCTCCTTGCTGTCCAAGGGAGCCTAAAAAGTCTTATCCAGCACTACAATTCAAAGGTGTCAATTCTGCAATACTCAGCTTTCATTATAGTCCAATTGTTAACATTCATATATTACAGCTGAAAAAAACATAACATTGACTACATCAACTTTTGTTGGCAAGGTGATTTCTGCTTTTTAGAATGCTGTCCATAGTTGCTATAGTTCTCCTTCAACTTAATTTCATGACTGCAGTAGCCATTTGCAGTGATCTCTGAGTACAAAAATATGAAATCTGACAATGCTTAAATTTCTTCTCCCTTTATTTTCCAAGAAGTGATTGGACTAGTTGCCAAGATCTTAAAGTTTTTTTTTTTAATTTTGTTTGTTTGTTTTGGGTAGAATTGTTTTTTTTTTAATTTTTTTTATGTTAAGCATCAAGCCAGCTTTTACACTTTCCTCTTTCAGCCTCATCAAGAAGCTTCTTAATTTCCTGTTCACTTTCTGCCATCAGTGTGGTATCATCTGCATATCTGAGATTGTTAACATTTCTCCTGGCAAACTTAATTATGTCATTTGATTCATCAAGCCTGGCATATGACATGATGTACTCTGCATATCTTAGATAAATAAAGTGACAATACATGGCCTTGTCATACTCTCCAATATTAAACCAATCATTTTTTAAAATTAATCAATTTATTTTTAGTTTTTCATATTAACTTCCACAAGATTTCGAGTTCCAAATTTTCTCCCTATATCCTCCCTCCCCCGACCCCCAGATGGCATGCATTCTGAATACCCCTTCCCTCAATCTGCCCTTCCTTCTATCACCCCCCCATCTCTTATCCCCTTCCCCTTCTATTTTCCTATAGGGCAGGAGGGATTTCTATACCCCATTGCCTGTATCTTATTTCCCAGTTGCATGTAAAAACAGTTTTTTTCCCCCAGTGGTCAAATCTGCCAACAGGTCTTAACAAGCAAGTGTTGGCAGGCAAGCATGTTGCACATGGTCGGAAAGTCCAGCATGCATCAGCAGAGACACGTGTGTATAATAACTTTTTTACAATATTATACTATATGGTTACACAACCCAATATTGCACCATCAAAATTTCAATGCAGGAAAAAATTCACAAATTTACAATTAAGTTAAAGATCCATCATTTAAAAAATACATATATATGTATGTATATATGCATATATATGTATGTACATATGTGTGTATACATGTGTATATATGTACATATATATATAATGTATTTTTTGAAATGACAGAAATGTTAAAGTGTTAAAGAAAGTAAATTTTGGGGAGGAGCTGAGTTATTCTTTTTCTTTCACTTTTTTATTATTTTTATTTTGATTTATCAATAATCACTTCCATATGCTTTTAAGTTTAAATTTTTTTCCCCCTTACTCCCCACCACCCTCCCCAAGATGGCACACAATCTGATATAGACTATACATTTATAGTCATCTTAAACATATTTTCACATTAGTGATTTTGTAAGTAAAAATTAAAACCAATAGGAGGAACCAACAGAAAGAGGAAACAAAACTCACAGAAGAGAAAAAATAGCAACTCAACTTCCATAATTCTTTCTTTTGATGTGTATAGCATTTTCCATCACAAGGGCTCTGGAGATGTCTTAGATTCCTGTATTTCTGGGAAGGGTTAAGTTTATCAATATTACTCATCACACAATGTGACTGTTACTGTATACAACATTTTCCTGGTTCTGCTCACTTCACTCAGCATCAGACCATACAAGGTTTTCCAGGTTTTTCTGATGTCAGCCTGTTCATCATTTCTTATAGCACAATAGTATTCCATCACATTCATATACCACAACTTCCTCAGCCATTTCCCAATTGCTGGGCATCCTCTCAATTTCCAATTCTTTGCCACCACAAAAAGAGCTGCTATGAACATTTTTGTACATGTGGGTCTTTTTCCCATTTGTGTGATCTCTTTGGGATATAGTCCTAGGAGTGTTATTGTTGGGTCAAAGGGTATGTACATTTTTATAGCCCTTTGGGCTTAATTCCAAATTGCTCTCCAAAATGGTTGGATCATTTGACAACTCCGCCAACAATGCATTAGTGTTCCAATTTTCTCACATCTTCTCCAACATTTATCACTTTCCTGTTTTGTCATGTTGGCCAATCTGATAGGTGTGATGTGGTACCTCAGAGTTGTTTTGATTTGCATTTCCCTAATCAATAGTGATTTATAGCATTTTTTCAAATGACTATAGATGGCTTTAATTTCTTCATCTGAGAATTGTCTGTTCATATCCTTTGACCATTTGTCAATTGGGGAATGGCTTGTATTCTTATAAATTTGACTTAATTCTCTATATATTTTAGAAATGAGGACCTTATCAGAGAGACTAGTTGTAAAAAGTCTTTCCCAATTTTCTACCTTCCTTCTAATCTTAGTTGCAGTGGCTTGGTTTCTGCAAAAACTTTTCATTTTAATGTAATCAAAATTATCCATTTTGCTTTTCATACTGTTCTCTATCTCCTGTTTGGTCATGAATTCTTTTGTTCTCCATAGATCTGACAGGTAAACTATTCCTTGCTCTCCCAGATTGATAACAGTATTGGCCTTTGCATCTAAATCATGAACCCATTTTGACTTGATTTTGGTATATGGTGTGCAATTTTGGTCTATGCCTAGTTTCTGCCATACTCTTTTCCAGTTTTCCCAGCAGTTTTTTTCAAAGAGTGGCTTCTTATCTCAGAAGCTAGGGACTTTGGGTTTATCATATAATAGATTACTACAGTCATTAGCTACTGTGTCTTGCTTATTTAACCTATTTCACTGATCCACCACTCTATTTCTTAGCCAGTACAAAGCAGTTTTGATGATTGGTGCTTTATAATACAATTCAAGATCTGGAATGGTTAGGCCACCTTCCCCTGCATTTCTTTTCAATAGTTCCCTTGATATTCTGGACCTTTTGTTTTTCCAAATGAATCTTGTTATTATTTTTTCTAACTCCATAAAATAATTTTTTTTGTAGTTTGATTGGTAGTTTGATTGGTATGGCACTGAACAAGTAAATTAGCTTAGGTAGAATTGTCATTTTTATTATATCAGCTTGGCCTACCCATGAGCAATTGATGTTTTTCCAGTTATTTAGATCTGACTTTATTTGTGTGAAAAATGTTTTGTAACTGTGTTCATAGAGTTCCTGGGTTTGTTTCAGGAGGTAGACTCCTAAATATTTTATAATGTCTACAGTAAAGTTAAATGGAATTTCTCTTTCTGTCTCTTGCTGTTGGGCTTTGTTGGTAATATATAGAAATGCTGATGATTTATGTGGGTTTATTTTATAGCCTGCAACTTTGCTAAAGTTGCTTATTGTTTCAAGTAGTTTTTTACTTGATTCTCTAGGATTGTCTAAGTATAACATCATGTCATCTGCAACAAGTGATAGCTTTGTTTCTTCTTTGCCTATTCTAATACCATCAATTTCTTTTTCTTCTCTTATTGCTAAAGCTAATGCTTCCAGTACAATATTGAATAGATAATAGATGTCTTTGTTTCACCCCCATTCTTACTGGAAATACTTCTAGCTTGTCCCCATTATGTATGATACTTGCTGAATGTTTTAGATAGATGTTATTTATTATTTTAAGGAAGGCTCCATTTATACCTATGCCCTGTAGTGTTTTTAATAGGAATGGGTGTTGTATTTTGTCAAAAGTTTTTCTCCATCTATTGAAATGATCATGTGGTTTCTGTTAGTTTTGGTGTTGATATGATGAATTATGCTGATAGTTTTCCTAATATTGAACCAGTCCTGAATTCTTGGTATAAATCCTACGTGGTCATAGTGTATTATTCTTGTGATAAGCTGCTGTAATCTATTTGCTAATGTTTTGTTTAAAATTTTTGCATCTATATTCATTAGAGAAATTGGTCTATAATTTTCTTTCTTTGTTTTCACTCTTCCTGGTTTAGGTATCAGCACCATATTTGTATCATAAAAAGAATTTGAGGGGCAGCTAGGTGGCACAGTGGATAGATCACTGGCCCTAAAGTCAGGAGGACCTGAGTTTAAATCTGGCCTCAGACCAAACACTTGACACTTACTAACTGTGTGACCCTGGGCAAGTCACTTAACCCCAACTGCCTAAGTGAAAAAAAAAAAAGAATTTGGTAATACTCCTTCCTCACCTATTTTCCCAAATAGTTCATATAGTATTGGAATTATTTGTTCTTCAAATGTTTGATAGAATTCACATGTAAATCTATCTGGCCCTGGAGATTTTTTCCTAGGGAGTTCATCAATGGCTTATTCAATTTCTTTTTCTGAGATGGGGTTATTTAAGTATTTTACTTCCTCTTCTGTTAATCTGGGAAATTTATATTTTTGTAAATATGTATCCATTTCACTAAGATTGTCAAATTTGTTGGCATATAGTTGGGCAAAATAATTACTGATTGTTGTTTTTATTTCCTCTTCCTTGGTGGTAGCTTCACCCTTTTCATTCTTGATACTAGTAATTTAGTTTTCTTCTTTGTTTTTTTAAATTATATTAACCAAAGGTTTATCTATTTTATTGGTTTTTTCATAAAACCAGCTCTTAGTTTTATTAGTTCAATAGTTTTCTTAATATCACTTTTATTAATTTTTCCTTTTGTTTTCAATATTTCTAATTTGTTGTTTAATTGAGGATTTTTAATTTGTTCTTTTTCTAGGCTTTTTTAGTTGTATGCCCAATTCACTGATCTCCTCTTTTTCTATTTTATTTATGTAAGCATTTAGAGATATAAAACGTCCCCAAATAACTGCTTTTTGATGTGTTGTCTCATTATTCTCATTCTCTTGAATGAAATTATTGATTGTTTCTATGATTTGTTGTTTGATCCAATCATTTTTTAGGATTAGATTATTTAGTTTCCAATTGTTTTTTAGTCTATTTTTCCACGACCCTTCATTACACATAATTTTTATTGCATCATGATCTGAAAAGGATGCATTTAATATTTCTGCCTTTCTGCATTGTATTGTGAGGTTTTTATGCCCTAGTGTATAGTCAATTTTTTTGTATGTGCCATGTATCACTGAGAAAAAAAGTATATTCCTTTCTATTCCAATTCAGTTTTCTCCAGAGGTCTATCATACCTAACTTTTCTAATGTTCTATTTACCTCCTGAACTTCTTTCTTGTTTATTTTGTGGTTAGATTTATCTAGTTCAGAGAGTGGGAGGTTGAGGTCCCGCACTAGTATAATTTTGCTGTTTATTTCTTCCTTTAACTCCCTGAACTTCTCTAAGAATTTGGATGCTGTACCATTTGGTGCATATATGTTTAGTAATGATAATACTTCATTGTCTACAGTGCCTTTTAGCAGGATGTAGTTTCCTTCCTTATCTCTTTTGATAAGACCTATTTTTGCATTTGCTTTGTCTGAGATCAGGATTGCTACCCCTGCTTTTTTTTATTTAAGTTGAAGTATAATATATTCTGTTCCAGCGTCTTATCTTTACTCTGTATGTATCACTCTTTGTTAAATATGTTTCCTGTAAACAACATATTGTAGGATTATGGGTTTTAATCCATTCTGCTATATGTTTCCATTTTACGGGAGAGTTCGTCCCATTCACATTCACAGTTATGATTACTATGTGTGTCTTTTTCTCCATTCTTTTCCCCCCTGTTTAGGCTTTTCTTTCTCCTTTCTCCTATCCCCCCACCACTAGTGTTTTGCTTTTGACCACCGCCTCCTTCAGTCCCACCTCCCTTCTATTATCCCTTTCCCTTTTCTTCCCCTTTACCCTTACTTCTTCTTCCCTGCCTTTTTTTCCCCCTCCATTTTCTTTCCCCTTTTCCCTCCTACTGCCTACAGGGCAAGTTAGATTTTTATACCTAACTGATTATGTTATTGACTTCTTGAGCCAAATCTGATGAGAGTAATATTCAAACAATGCTCATCCCCCTCCCTTCTTTACCTCTACTCTAATAGATTTTTGTGTCTTTTCCTGTAATGTAATTTACCCTTGTCTGCCTCCTCCTTTCTCAGTACATTTTCTTAGATCAGACTAATCCACTTACTTGGATCCATTTTACCCACTTGATTGGAATTTTTTTATCATTATATCAAAGTCAACTCATATTCACCCCCTTTATGTATACTCCTTTAACATGGTAATAACAATACAGTTCTCAAGAGTTGCAAGTGACATCTTCCCTTCTACAGATGTAAATAGTCTGCCCTTATTAACAACATATTGTATCTTTCTGTCCCATTTAGCTTTTTATGTCTCTCTTGAGTCTTGTATTTGAAGATCAAATTTTCTGTTGAGTCTGGTCTTTTTATCAGGAAGGTTTGGAAGTCCCCTATTTCGTTGAATATCCATCTCCTCCCCTGAAAAAATTATTCTCATTTTTGGTGGGTAGTTCATCCTTGGCTGCAATCCAAACTCCTTTGCCTTAGGGAATATCATGTTCCCCACCCTACGGTCTTTTAAAGTAGAAGCTGCAAGGTCCTGTGTAATCTTGACTGTGGTTCCATGATATTTAAATTGTTTCTTTCTGGCTGCTTGCAGTATTTTCTCTTTAATCTGGTAATTTTGGAATTTGGCTATTATATTCCTTGGCATTTTCAATTTGGGATCTCTTTCAGGAGGTAAGTGGTGGATTCTTTCTATGGCTATTTTACCTTCTGGTTCTAGGACTTCAGGGCAGTTTTCCTTTATGATTTCCTGAAAGATACTGTCCAGGCTCTTTTTTTTTCATCATGATTTTCAGGTAGGCCAGTAATTTTTAAATTGTCTCTCCTGCATCGATTTTCCAGGTCAGTTGTTTTACCCATGAGGTATTTTATGTTTTCATCCATTTTTTCATTGTTTTGTTTCTGTTTGACTGATTCTTACTCTCTCATAGAGTCATTAGTTTCTATTTGTTCAATTCTAGTTTTTAACATATTGTTTTTTTCTGTTAGATTTTGTACTTTCTTTTCCAATTGGCCAATTGTATTTTTAAGGAATTTGTTTTCTTCAGTGTACTTTTTTTTCAATTGAACAACTGTATTTTTTAAGGACTCCTCTACCTCTCTCATTTGACTTTTAAAAGTCTTTCTTGAGCTCTTCTAAGAAGACTTTTTGGGCTTCAGACCAGTTCACATTTCCTTTTGATGTTGCAGATGTGGGTTTGTTGACAATGTTGCCCTTTTCAGAATTTCTGTCTTGATCTTCACTCTTCTCATAATATGAATCTATTGTACATTTTTTTTTACTCATGGTGTTTCTTTATTCCCTGACATTTAAAGAGATTGAGGTCTCCTGCTGGGGAGCAGAGGGCACTGACCCAAGCTTCTTGTGTTGGGAGCCTAGGTCTTGGTCACTGACTTTGTGTGCTGGGGCCTCTTATGTTGGCAATTGGAGGCTGTAGGATTCTGGCAGCTTACCTGGTGTTAGGCTGGAATCAGCAAGGCTGGGACTTTCAAGCAAATCTAGGTTGCCTGTTTTTCCTTTCCTTTAGCTTTGTTTAGCTCCTTTTAGATGGGTGCTGCAGGGTGTTTATCTGCCTAGGCCCCTTGCTGTGCTGCCTCCCTTAGTTCTGCTGAGGCACTGGAAGATTCCTTTGCTGTAAAATGCCCAGGCACCTGGTGGTTTTCTAAGCTGGTTTCCACCAGTTCCCCACCCTCACTCAGGCACTTGGAGGTCCAGCTGTTGGTGTTTGCCTGCTCAACCACCTGGGCTTCAGGATCTCCACCTGGTTGACAGTTGGAGGCTGTAGGGTTCTGACATCTTACCTGATGTTGGGCTGCAATCAGCAAGGCTGGAACTTTTGGGGGACTCTAGGTTGTTTTCTTCAGCTCCTTTCAGATGAATACTGCAGGATGCTTATCCACCTTGGGCCCTTTGTAGTGCTGCTTCCCTTATTTTTGCTGAGGCACTGGGAGACCCATTTGCTGTAGAATGCTGAGGCACCAGAATCTCCTTCTAGTGTGATAAAGTGAATCTTTCCACTAGCTGGCTGTGCAATTCCCATTCCATACTGCTCCCCTTCCCCCAGGGTAAGAGGGGCCTTTCCTGTTAATAACTCTAGCTACCTGGGCTACTGCTCTTCTACTCCCTGTTTTTCTTCTGGTTAAGCTGTTTCAGGGTTTTTCCTGGGGTGATATTTTCTGGGTTTTCAGAGGTTGATAGACGAGGGTGAGAGGGACTACCTTTTTACTCCACCATCTTGGCTTTAAAAACAGTTTTTAACATTTGTTTTTGAAACTTTGGGTTCCAGATTCCCTCCCTTTCTCCAACCCCACTCACCCTCATTGAGAAGCCAAGCAACTCGATACAGGTTATACATGTGTAGTCATGCAAAACACTTCCATAATAATCATGTTGTGAAAAACTAACTATATTTCCCTTTATCGTATTCTTCCCCCCATTTATTCTATTATATCCTTTGACCCTGTCCCTCCTCAGAAATTTTTGCTTTTGATTATTCCCTCCCCCAATCTGCCCTCTGCTCTATCATCCCCCCCACTCTTATCTCATTTCCCCCTATTTTCCTGAAGAGTAAAATAGATTTCCATACCCAACTGAGTGTGTATGTTATTCTCTCCTTAAGCCAAATCTGATAAGAGTAATATTCACTCATTCTTTCTCCTCTCCCTACTTCCCTTCCATTGTAAAAGCTTTTTCTTGTCTGTTTTATGTGAGATAATTTACCCCATTCTACCTCTCCCTTTCTCCTTCTCCCAGTATAATCCTCTCTCATCCCTTAATTTTATTTTTTACATATCACCCCTTCATATTCAATTCACCCTGTGCCCTCTGTGTGTACACACACACACACACACACACACACACACACACACACATATTCCCTCCTATCACCCTATTACCCTAATAATGAGAAAGGTCTCATGAGTTACAAATATCATCTGTCCATGTAGGAATGTAAATAGTTCAACTTTAATAAGTTCTCTTTCCTGTTTATGATTGCATGCTTCTCTTTAATCTTGTATTTGGAAGTCAATTTTTCTATTTAGCTCTGGGTTCTCAAGAATGCATTTAATTCCTCTATGTCATTGAATGTTAATTTTTCCCCTCATTGATTACACTCAGTTTTGCCAGGTAGGTGATTCTCAGTTGTAATTCTAGTTCCTTTGACCTCTGGAATATCATTTTCCAAACCCTCTGATCCCTTAAAGTAGAAGCTGCTAAATTTTATGTTTTCCTGATTGTGTTTCCACAATCCTAAATTGTGTCTTTCTGGCTGCTTGCAATATTTTCTCTTGACCTGGGAACTCTGGAGTTTGGTTATATTATTCTTGGGAGTTTTCCTTTGGGGATCTCTTTCAGGAGGTGATTGTTGGATTCTTTCAATTTCTATTTTGCCCTCTGGTTCAAGAATATCAGGGCAGATTTCCTTAATAATTTCTTGAAAGATGATGTCTAGGCTCTTTTTTTGATCATGGCTTTCAAGCAGTCTAACAATTTTTAAGTTATCTCTCTTGGATCTATTTTTAAGGTCAGTTATTTTTCCAATGAGATATTTCACATTGTCTTCTATTTTTTTCATTCTTTTCATTCTGTTTTATAATTTCTTGATTTCCCATACAGTCATTAGCTTTCATTTGCTCCATTTTTATTTTTAAGGAATTATTTTCCTCAGTAAGTTTTTGGACCTCCTTTTTCAAATTGCCAATTCTGCTTTTTAAGGCATTCTTCTCCTCATTGGCTTTTTGGACCTCTTTTGCCATTTGGGTTAGTCAATTTTTTAAGGTGTTATTTTCTTCAGTATTTTGGGGGTCTCCTTTAGCAAGCTGTTGACTTGTTTTTCATGATTTTCTTGCATCACTCTCATTTCTCTTCCCAATTTTTCCTCTACTTCTCTTACTTGCTTTTCAAAATCCTTTTTGAGCTCTTCCATGGCCTGGGACCAATTCATACTGTTCTTGGAGGCTTTGGATGTAGAAGCTTTGACTTTGTTGTCTTCATCTGGTTGTATATTTTGGTCTTCTTTGTCACCAAAGTAAGATGCTATAATCTGAGTTTTTTGCCTCTGTTTGCTTATGTTCCTAGCCAGCTGCTTGACTTTATTTAAAACTCTTTGTTAAGGTATGGCTCTGATTCTAGTGTGGAGGGTGTCCTGTCCCAAGTTTTAGGGGTTTTGTGCAGCTGTTTTCTAGGGACTTGTAAATTTTTAGTTCTTCCAGGGTGGTATGATCAAAGAAAAGAAGTTCATTTCTTTCCTGGCCTGTGATCTGGTCTGTGAGTGACCACAAGCACTCTTTTCTGCCTTTGAACTGTGAGGAGGATTCTTTCTCCACTACAGTCACAAGCTCCACCACGCCAACACTCCTCCTTGCCCCAGGACTACCACCCAGGACTGCCACTCAGATCCAAGCATGGGGAAAGCAAAAAAATCCTGCCTTAGCATCAGGAAAAAGATCCCTGCAATCCCCTTCTGATCAGCTGCTCAATACCCCTGCCATCTGTGGGCCAAGAGCTCCAGAAGCAGCAGCTGCTTCAGTGGTCACAGACCCAGGGTTGTGCCAGGACTGTGGCCAGACCTATGAGCTCCTCTCTCACCGAGGTCTGGCAGACCTTTCCTACTGACTTTCTAAATTGTCTTTCATGTTTGTGGGTTAAGACGTCTGGAAACCACTACACTTGTTAGTGATTCAGTCCCCTAAAGCCTGTTCTGGGTTCATGGAGGCTGGGTCTTTGCCTGCATAGCCCATTCTGAACTGTGCTGCTCCCCCAACCCTTAACAACAGACCTTTCCCATCAATTATCCAAGTTGTTATGTGCTGGAAATTTGTTTCACTCTGTCTTTTTGTGGGTTCTGCTACTCTAGAATTTGTTTAGAGCCATTTTTACAGATATTTGGAAGGGTTTGGGGGAGAGCCCAAGCAAGTCACTGGTTTCACTCCACCGTCTTAGCTCTGCCCCAAACAAATCAATTTTTCCATGTTCAGTTCTAACTATTCCTTCTTGGCCCACATACAGGTTCCTCATGAAAATAAGTAAGATGTTTTGATGCTTACATCTCTTTGAGGATTTGTCACATTTTGTTGTGATCCACAAAGTCTAGAGGATTTACTGTTATCAATGAAGCATGAGTAGATTTTTTTTTGTAACTCCTTTCTTTTCTTCATAATCCAGAGAATTTTTGCAATTTCATCTCTAGTTCCTCTGCCTCTTCAGAAAAAAAAAAACAACCTATTTTTCTGGCAATTCTTGTTTCACATATTTATGAAACATAGCTTGCAGAATCTTAAATATAACCATGCTAGCATGTGAAATTAGTGCAATTGTTTGGTAATTTGAACATTCCTTGGCAATGACCTTATTTAGGGGATGCAAACTGATCTTTTCCAATCCAGTGGTTATTATTCAGTTTTCCAAATTTTCTGGCAGCTAGGTGGCATAGAGGATAGAGTGCCAAACCTGGAGTCAGAAAAACTCATCTTCCTGAGTTCAAGTCCTATCTCATACACTTACTAACTGTGTGACTCTGGGCACATCACTTAACCCTGTTTGCCTCAGTTTCCACATTTATAAAATGAGTTTGAAAAAGAATGGAAATGGATACTGCTACAGTATCTTACCAAGAAAACCCCAAATGGGATTGCAAAGAGTTTGGCATAACTAAAAAATGACTGAACAAATATTCTGTTTTCCTTTCTTCCTTCCTGTAAAAGGAATCAAAATGGAATCAAGGAATGAAAAGTCAGGGATACCTGAATTCCAATGTGGCTTCTGACACTTACTAACTGTGAGATCTTAGACAAGTCACATAGCCTCTGTTTTCTTCAGTTTCCTCAACTGGAAAATGGGGTCAGTAATGGCACACCTACCTCGAAGGATTGTTGTGAGGGTCTGTGGATAGACTTCAGCTGGTCCATGAACTTGAATGGTAAATAAATAGATAGATAGATAGATAGATAGATAGATAGATAGATAGATAGATAAAATAAATGAGTAAATGAATGAATGGATAAATAAATATGGTTGGTTGTTGTCCTTTGCTCTCAAAGAGGACCAACATGATATCACTATGCTAGAGTTAAGTAATAGTATGTCCAACTGTGGCTGATCAGATCAATATGAGCTCAGAATATTCTACTATGGGTAAGGCAGAAATAGCCCATGTGGACATTTGGGGTAGATTCTCTTAATCTGCACATCTCACATCTTTTTGGAGGTAATCCAATTTTGCTTTGCTCATAGAGTACAGCACTTTCTCTGATGAGGGTATGCCATGCTGAATGATCCTGTGCCAATGTCCCTCAAGTCATACAATCAATTCCAATGTTCTTAAAAAATACTTAGAAAGTGTCCTTATATCACTTTTTCTCACCACCGTGTCAACACTTGCCCTGTGTGAGTTCTCCATAAAATAGTCTTTTTGGCAAGCATTCATTTTGCATTTGAACAATGTGGCCAGCCCATTGGAGTTGTGCTCTCTGTAGTAGAGTTTGAGTTCAAGAAAGGACCTCAGTGTCTGATATTTTATCTTGTCAGGTTAACTTCAGAATCTTCCTAAGACAATTCAAATGCAATTGATTCAGTTTCCTGTCATGGTACTGGTATACTTTCCAGGTTTTGCAGGCATACAACAACCAGATCAGCATAAGAGCTCTGTAGACTTTCAGTTTGTTAGTCAGTTTAATGCCACTTCTCTCCCATGCTGTCCTTTGGAACCTCCCAAACACTGAGCTAGCTCTAGTCATACATGCATCAACCTCATTATGAATATGTGCATCCCTTAGAAACTACACTGCCAACCACTACCAAGGTAAGTAAACTTATCCACAGCATTCAAAACTTTTCCATTTACTGTAAATGATGGTTGCACATATGGATGCTGTGGTGCTGACTGATGGAGCACATGTGTTTTCTTGGTGTTAATTGTTAGGCCAAAATTAGCATAAGCAGCAGAGAATTGAGTCACACTTTGTTGCATCTCAGGTTCAGAGGCTACATTGAGTGCACAATCATCTGCAAACAGAAAATCATGCACCAACACTCCCTCCACTATAGTCTTGGCTTGTAGCCTTCTCAAGTTGAAGAATTTGCCATCACTGTGGTAGCTGACTTTGATGCCATGTTTGTCCTCATTGAAGACATTTGACAATGTGGCTGAAAACATCATTCTAAAAAGCAAGGGAGCAAGCACACAGCTTTGTTTCACTCCATTGGTGATTGGGAAAGCACAAGAGCATTGTCCATTATCCCAAAACTGGGCAAACATGCCATCATGGAGTTGACATAAAATGTTGATGAACTTCCCCTGGGCAACCAAATTTTGACATAATTTTCCATAAGCCTTCATGAGTCACAGTATCAAAGGTCTTGATGAGATCTTCAAATGTTGTGTACAGGCCTCTATTCTGCTTCTGGCATTTCTCCTGAATTTGTTGGACAGAAATACCATATCAACTGTTCCTCAGCCCTTTCTGAAGACACTATGGCTCTCAGGTAGATGACCATTTTCCAGGTGAAGGATCAGCCTATTAAGGGGGACTCTGGCAAGAATCTGGCCAGCAGTGACTAAGAGACAGACCCCCCCCTGTGATTGTCACAGGAAATATATTTTCTTTTACCTTTATAGAGATGGACAATGGAGACATCCTTGACCTCCTGGGGGATAACCCCCTCTTGCCACATAAACCAGAAAATTTCAGTAGGCTGAAACTTCAGTTTCAGTTGGAATTTCAGCTAGGGAGGGATTGATTTCAACCTTGGGAGAATGGTCAATACCTTCAGCATTGATTAATGATGGTCTGTTGAGAACACTGTGGAAGTATTCAGCCCATCTTTCCCGGATCATATCCTTATCACTAATCAATGTGGCTCCATTAGCACTGAGTAGTTGAGACACACCATAGGTCTTTGGCCCACAAATAGTCTTTGGGGCATCATAAAATCACTTTAGATTGTTACTATTAGCATAAAACTGAATTTCATCTGCCTTCTTACTGAGCCAAAAATCCTGCATCTCTCTAAGCTTTTCTTGTACTTTACTTTTGATGGAATTCAATACTGCCTTCTTAGATATGGATGAAGTATCCTGCTGGTAAACCCTGTGGATTTCTCATTGTTCATTTAGCATCTTCTGAATTTCCCTTCATTTTCATCAAACCAGTCTTGATGTTTGTGAATGTTCTGACCCAGATGAGTAAACACAATGCTATACAACAAATCTCTGAAAGCTGCCCACTGCTTTTCTGATCCACTGTTGCCAACTATGTGATGGCTCCACTTTCCCTTCAAGTTAGCAACAAATTTCCCACTCAGAGAAGTGCTCTAATCAGTTGACATTAATTTTTCTGGTGGTCATTTTGCATTGGGGATGCTGTTTTTGTTGAATGTGAATATTAGCTTGGAGAGGACAAGTGTATAATTGGTCCAGAACTCTGCATCACACATTGTCTTTGTCACTCTCACATCCTATCTCTTCTCCTTACAATCACAAAGTGTCTTCATGCCAATATTTGCTGTGATGAAGTTTTATTGCATTTAGTTAAATGTAAGACAGTGTTGGTGATGAGAAGCTCAAGTGATGCACAAGTCTTCAATAGTAAGTGACCATAGCTGTTGCTCTTTTCAACTCCATTACTCCCCAGGATTCTCTGCCAAGTCTGGTAGTCTGATCCTATGCTGGCATTAAAGTCACCCAGAATTATAAGCTTGTCCTCTTTTGTCATATTAATTGTAAGAGTCTCTAGGTCTTCATAAAATTTTTCTTTGACCTCATCAGGGTCAAAGGGTTCATCATGGTGGGAGCATAGGCACTGATGATGGTTGTGTGACATTTTCCTGCAAGTGGCAATTGCATTGCCATAAGCCTCCTGTTCATTCCTTTTGGTAGTTATACAAGGGTGTTGACTAGATTAGTTTTGATTGCAAAACCTACTCCTGCTTCATGATGCTCCCTTTCACTGTGGCCACTCCAGAAAATATGTATCCAGCTCCAACTTCAGTTAACTGGCCTTCATTTGCCAGCCTTGTTTCACTCAGGACTGCCATTTGCTGAGTTCTCTTGCAACAAGAGCTGTTCATCTTTCAGGTATACTGGATTTTGTGTTGTCTATAAGTGCACACACAACCCATGTACATATAGTGAGTGGAATCATCTTTGTATATATTTTTGTAGATTTTTTTGTGTTTCAACCACAGGGTGGGATCCCTGCCTGCCACAGTAATCAGGCCAGGATTGGTCAAGCAAACAATTTTGGGGGCACATTTTCTAGCCCCTTCCTCACACCAAGAGGTGAGCACTACAATTCTTAAAAGGCTGCTCAGACACTCAGGGAGCTGCCAAATCCCACTGTTGCTTCCAGTGAGAAGATGACTTGGGCTGGGCTGCCTGTGTACAGGGTTGTGGCTATAACTCCCAGTGTATCCTCACCTGCTGCTTCATCATTGGCTTGTCACAACATGACTTTGAGATAGGTAAAAATGCTAAAATGCTATGGGTGATGTGTTTTGATTCCGGCATAAATTGTATTTAAATGAGGCAGAGTTGAATGAAGTTATCAGCCTTACTCTCTCTTTCAGAGTCATCACAATCTGGTGGCAAGACTGATTCAAGATGACTAGTGATGGCTCAAGATGTAGTGGATGACCCTGGTGCCTTTGATGTCTAACAAAGCTCTAAGCACTCCATGGCACTTGCTTCAGCCATCTTCATGACCATTAGAACAAATTGTTCTCATCCTCCTATTCCACCAGGGGAAGTCTTGGGGTAGACAGGACATGGTCACTGTGCATGCTACAGTTTCTTGGAGCCACAGGTGAGAATTAAGTGGAACAGGTGGACACCAAAGATGGAAAGAAGGCCTCACACCAGAGGTACTAGTCTTCCCTGAACACACCCTACACTATATGTGTGTGTGTGTGTGTATTTTCATTTTATTATGGTTGTTTTCTTTTCTAATTCTATGTGCATTTTTTAGAAACATTACTCTGATGTTTCCATGGGCATCTCTAGATTACTAAAGAGGTCCATGACTCAAAAGAAAGTTAAGAATCCCTGCTTTATATAATAGTTATAGATCCCTTCCTGCCCCCCAATTCCATTTAATCCAATAAATATTTATTAAGTCCCTACTATGTGATTGGCATTGTGCTAAGTACTGGGGATGCAATTAATAGAAAAGAAAGTCTAAATTGGGGAAATTTTATGATTGGCTAAGAGAAATGTTCATCAATTGTAACCACTTTGTCAACAGATGTTTCATAGGTCATGAGACTTTTCTTAGGTCATCAACTCCAGGTCATTTCAGCAGGGGCTTTCCAAAGGTCCTTCTCAACAACATCTCAGGGCCTTCTATAAATTATAAGACTCTTGTGTTTTACCAACAGTATCCTAAAGTACAAGGAAGTTGTGAGTTTGAAGCAAAGATCACAAGGGAATGGACAGTAGTTATTCATAGGGATGAGGGATATTGAACCAGCAAGTGGACCTTATTACAGCACATTATAGAGTGAGGGCAGAGGATAGTGCAGCAATTATATTCTTATTACATTTCTAACTAATAATATGAATCTAGCTGATAAATCTAAGTAAAATAATCATCCATAGATGTTGCATTAATCATTCATAGCTCTTATCCTAACAGCATTACATAGATAACTCACTTAAACTTAATCCCATTCTGATTAATTCACTAATACAATCACTGATACCCATCAAATCACAACTAACTGAATAAAATATTGATGAATTTGAGTAGGGGGTATCAAAATGATTGTCTCACCAGATGCTTTCCTTTTCAGAGCTGTATTGTGTATTCCACCAGTATGCTGACCTAATGGGAAAATAGCTGGTAATGAGGAAGGCAAGAAATCTTGTGATTCTGTCTCTCATTCTTAGAAGCCTCATATTCTAGGTCTGTCCTAGGTACTTTCACTGAAGTAGCAGTTTCAGTTCATCATGAAGTTGACCATGATGGCATAGTAATTCAGGTACAGTCTAGGCTTTTTATATGGAAAAGGGATATGAGAACATATCCTATGTCCCTAGAGTAGGGATTCATAATCCAAGATCCATAAATGTATTTTTAAAATATTTTGATAATTGGATTTTAAGATAATTGGTTTCCGATGTAATTGCATTTGTTTTATTTTAGGTATTTTATATTATAAGGAGGAAGGTTGGCACTTAATATTTTTTAATAAGCAAAACTGACCAAAAAAGACTGCTTTTTAAAACATTAAACTCTCAGTAATATGAATATTCATCTGTCAGCCCTGCAGTAGAAAACCTTTTTCCTTTGGGTTGAAAATTAAAGACTAATTGGCATATTAGTTACCTTTCCACTCTAAAATGTTCTTTTAACTAAGACTAGTTATTGTTGATTCTTTGCAAAGATTTGAGAAAAGTCTAAATTGTTGATGAGTTCTAAACTTAAATGAGGCTCTTTCCATAAATTTAGAATATTTATTTTAAGGTTTTATTACTGAAGTCACACTAAAAAAAAAAGAATCTTCTTATTTTAATACCACAAGAATCTTGTTTTTTTTCATATTTTGGAAAAAAATTGACACACTTAGCAGTCATACATGGAAGAAATTTCAATTGCTTAACACAGCTTTCTTGCACAGTTGAAAACTTTTGATAATCCAAATCAACTCCTCTATATTTTTGTGAATTAAGTGATGATATTTTGGGAACAGAAAGCATGCATTCCTGGGTCATTATTGCCAATATCTTATTAAATAGATTTTTAGCATAACATTCAACAAGGCATTTTAAAGAAACTTTGAACAGTAATAAATAATACTAAACTGTGATATCAGGGAAAGTTTCTTTCTCTTCTTTTTCCTTCAAAGCTCAAACCCAAAGCATTATTGTTCAAGAAAATGCATATAAATGTAGATTTCAAGAACTACAGAAAGAAAATGTGAGGTAATGAAGATGATACTGATTAGTTAAATCATAAACATGAGATATTCAATCACTTTTATTTTATGAAGCAGAAAATCAAGCTTGTGAGTTTCAGTCTATAAATGTAAAATAGGTTCACTCTGTTAGTTATTCATAATTTTAGAGAAGTACTAGGTTCATAAACCTTTATCTCATTTCAATTTGTCCATCTATTATTACTTGGGAATATTCCCAATTGCTTCCTATGTTCATTTATTCACCATAAAACAAATCTCAAGATGATATGCAAACATTATAACCTATGATACCTATAAATAATACTTTTATTTTAATTAGATTTTTAAAGGTTATTTTTAATTTACAAACACAAAATATTCAGCAATAATGTGAGTTGTCTCCTGCATGGAAAATACTTTGCCCATAAATTTTTGAGATACCTTCTGTAATCTGAAAAAAAAAGTTTTACATGACTTATATGTTCTCCTTCCCCTCTCCTTTCACCTCTCCTATGTCCCTGCTATTACAGCATATTCATCACTTAAAGACCATAGTCTCAGATGCTTAAGCATTGAAATTTTTCCTAAAATCTTCAAAGAAGAGTATTTGGGGAGCTAAGGTCATTTTTATAGAAATAGTGACATATTTATAATTAGATTTGGATAATCTTGCTCCCAAAATGTCTTAGAGTGATGACACTATGTCTCAAATGAATGATACAGAGAACTATTTAGGCCTGCTCAAAGGCACCTTGTATTTTTGACTTGTGAAATAAACATATGGCTCAGATTTTATTTTTGAACAGATTCTTCTGACCCCAAGGGCTCTAATACAATACCAAAAGGCAAAAAAAGATGAAATCTTCAGTAATTATTTATTGTAGTGGGAAATGAGAGTGCAGGGGAAAAACAAGACATACTGAAATAAAATAAAATTGTAAGATAAGACAAAAATTTAAGAAAATTATTTCAATCTTAAAGTAGATTCTACTCAATTCAGTTCCATTCCAATGTAATCCAATCCAATTCAATTTGGTAATCATTTGCTAAGGGCCTACTGCTTTTCCAAGCAATACACAAAGTGCTAGAAATACAAATTAAAAATGAAACAATTGCAGTCAATGAACTTGTATTCTTTTGATAGGAAAATAATCTGTACATGAATTATATATATATATACACACACATGTTCACACATGCAGGCATATAGACACACATACATACACATATGTGTATACTGTGTAGTGTTAATATAAACATGCATGTATACATACATGCATGTATACATACATGCACACATGTTTGTGTGCGATTTGGGGTCAATAACAACTGGGGAAATAAGGAAAGATCTCTTATATGATGGTTCTCAAGAAGAGACTTACAGGGTAATAGCATAAGACTGAACAGTCAATTATTTTCTTTCTCAACACCCAAACAAAATAAGTATAATTATATACTGAAAATAATTGGGAAATGACTGGTAGATTTGTTTTTTGAAAGGTTTTTGAACAGACATTAAGGTTAAGGAGGAAGTTTGCCATTAAGTTTCCTGGTATCTTCAATCAGGACAGCAGGAGCAGAACAAATTAGCATGTTAGGGCTCAGTAACCTGATGTTCTACATCTTTTATAATTGTTGAAATAGAAAGGGAACAAGACAATTAATATTTAATTCTTAAGTTTCAATGGAAAATTATAAAACTGTTAATCTATTGTAAAATAAAATCCATCTCCAAATTAGCTCTGGCTTCACACATTCTGCTTTCTCATTACCAGCCATTATGATTGGCATTGTTATGCAGTTAAAGGCTCAAAGGGGGAAAAAATCACATCAGTTTCTTGATTACAAAGAAACATTCTATGAACAGCTTGGTATGACGTAGACTAATTATCCCAGTAGAATATGACTTGATATAGTGGAGAAAGATTTTATGATTAGATTGCTCTACTCCAGATCATTTCTAACATGGGTAACTAAGTCCCTCCAAGTTGAGTAATTTGAGGTTCAACTTAAATTTCTGGTAAAGGGTTCTTCTCTAGACTATATATTCACTAATGTCAAATGTCAGGAGGGAAGCATTTACATTATAAAAGGGACCTGAACTGACTGTCAGAAGACCCATGTTTTTGTCTTAGCTTTCCAAGTCACTGGTTGTTTGGCTCTTGGAAAGTTATTTAATCCTTCTATATCTTCACTTACTGATCTACAAGCTGACAAGATGTTTTCTAAGGTCCTTCCTAGAAAGAGATATAACCAGTGTAGTATGACAAGGGTTTGCTCCAGAATGTCAGTATGAGAGGGTGAGTTCTTTCTCTTCATGGTTGTCTGAAGATTACTGTACCTGGGGCACTACCTTATTGTACTGCACCATGCCAGCATGATATTACTACCTTACTTGCCTCAGAACCATTTCTCCCAGGGTTCTAGACAATTTTTCCTTTTTGCCACCCCCCCCAACACACATCCCAACCTCTGCAGGGACATTAAAATGAGTCATTAGGGGGATGGTCTTTCTCTTCTATTGCTATGGCTGTATACAAAGCCCAATTAAATAGCCTGGTAAAAATAAGATAGCCAAGACATTTTGACTGGTTGATACAGCAGATCCTTTTGTAACAAGATTTAGTGCATGTGAGACAACCTAAAAAGGAATTACAAAAGTGGGAAATGCCATGTAGTTACAGGAGAAACAGAGCATGTGTGAACATTTTTTTTTCCTTTGGCCTAATGTGGTTGGGAGTGGTCATTTTCAATTAGCAGCATAGCCAGAACTCTGTGTATCTAAAATTACCTAATTAAAATTGTTCTCTTTTCTAAATTCATATCTAGGGGGGAAAGACTCATTCACTCACAGTAAATCATACCATATTTAAAAGGGGAGGGGTTGAGGGCCACTCTCCCTTTAGGCCATATGGTTCCTCAGATGGCCTTGGAGTTTTTATTTTGTCTTCTTTAATCTGTCCCTTTTTAGTCCTAAGATGCAGGAAATGGAATCTCCACCCACAATCTGAGCCATTGGAGCCCCCAGCCAGATGTAGCAGCCATCCTGGTAATAAAGCCTTGAGGGGCAATGATCTAGGATACTGACTTAGTGAGCCTTTGGATTTGATCTTGGTGGAAATGCTATGTAAGGCATGAACCTAGTCCTCCTCCTCTCTCCAGAGATCAAGGTAGTATAAAAGGCAATTAGGTCCCCATGATATTGGGAGCTATATATCTGGAGTAAATAGTCCCTTATATAAATTAATCTGATGGCAAGTGGTTAAATGGAACTGGAGTGCTAGTCATTAAGCCTCTAAAATTGGGAAGAACACAAAAAGTGGAAATTCTAGCCAATGGAAGAATACAGACAATTCCTTCCCCTCAATCACTCCCCTCAGATCCTGGAGAACACTGAGCAGGGGGTGAAATCTAACTTGGCCTCAAAGAGTGAGAAGAGAAAAACCCAGGTTACCCTTTCACAAATATTCTTTTTAATCTTGCCTATAACACATATTGCATTTGTGTCTTTTGGCAAGGTACTTTAGTCCTGGGCTTTAATTTATTCAACTTAAAAAGAGAAGGTTGGACTAAATAAACTCTGAGGGTCTTTCTAGCTCTAGGTTTCCTACGGGTTTCCACTGATTAAAATGAATTTGTACCTATATCATTAATTCTCTTAAAACTTTTAAGGACATTAAAAAAGGCATGTGAAAAATAAAAAAAAAATCATGATTAGGAAATAGGCAGAAGTAAGCAAAATAGTTCAAAATTTTTGTTGTTCAACAAAACTAGAAATTTGTGAAAGCAATAGGTATTAGCACTCATAGCAAGAACAATTACAGTAGCATAAATATAAATAGAATGTTATTCATTGTAGAGTGTGGAATTAAACACAACAAAATTATTTGATGTGCTCATAAAACAGAACTTCTCATGTACCAATTAGATCTTTGACCTCAATAATAGTAGTTTCTATAGAAAAAAGTTAGCTATATTATATTATACTTCCAATACTATATTATACTTCTAGTGAATTCCCATGTTTAACTACATGGCATTTCCCACTTTTGTAATTCCTTTTTAGGTTGTCTCACATGCACTAAACCTTGTTACAAAAGGACCTCCTGTATCAACCAGTCAAAATGTCTTGGCTATCTTATTTTTACCAGGCTATTTAATTGGGCTTTGTATACAGCCATAGCAATAGAAGAGAAAGACCATCCCCCAATGTTAATTGTCCCTGCAGAGGTTGGGATGTGTGTTGGGGGGAGGGGGTGGCAAAAAGGAAAACTTGTCTAGAACCCTGGGAGAAATGGTTCTGAGGCAAGTGAGGTAGTAATATCATGCTGGCATGGTGCAGTACAATAGGGCAGTGCCCCAGGTACAATATCAATATAATTTCCAGGATGCTAGAATATCTTGTCAAAGAAAGAAGATACCACAAAGAAAGAAATGATAATTTATTCTAAGTGAAAAGACTATACATTATTTTCTCTATTGTTGTTATTTTGATTTATACTATAGAGGGAATTTTCTCCCAAGAACTCTAAGTAAAAACTTGGAGCTCAGAATCCATTTTGTATGTTTGACTTTACCTATTGTTGAAGTGGTTTGTTGTTTGTTTGCATTGAGATTTTCCACCAACGGAAAAAGTGTAGACTACTGGTCTCATTGTTTTTGTTTGTTTGTTTTGGAAATGTAGTAAGTCAAGTCAAGTCAAATCAAGAAGCACTTATTAAGCACCTACTATGTGCCATGCATTATACTATGTGATGGAGAGAAATAGAAAGGAAATAAAAACAGTCTCTGCCCTCAAGGAGCTAACAATTCTAGAAGAAATTATTTTACTGAATTAGAAAAATATAATGAAATTCATTTGGAAAAGCAAAAAGTTATGAATATTAAAGGAAATAATGAAAAAAGTGTAAGGGAAGGTGATTTAGTAGTACCAGACTTAAACTGTATTATAAGGCAGTAATTATCAAAACTATCTGGCACTGGCTGAGAAAAATAAAGTTAGATCAGTGCAAAAGAGTAGACATACAATTTATAATAGTCAATAAACATGATAATCTTTTATTTGGCAAGTATCAAGGCTTAAGATTTTAGAATAAGGATTCATTATTTGGTAAAAATTGTTGGGAAGACCGCAAAACAGTATGGGAGAAGCTGGACATGGACCAATATCTCATACAATTTACCAGGATAAGGTCAAAATAGTTACATGACCTAGATATAGAGAGATTTTACAAGAAAATTAGAATATGGAAAATATTACCTATCAGACTCATGGACAAGTGAACAATTTATGAGTAAACAAGAGGCAGAGATCAAAGTTAGGTGTCAAATGGATAATTTTGGCACTGCACTAGGGTTCTTCTTTTCATCTTTCTTGAAAACTATTACTTCTTGCCAATTTATTTACAGAAAATTAAAGACTGTTGAGCTAATCATTTTTTAGGGGTGAACTGGTTAAAAAATAAGTTACCCATTTGGACACAAGTGAAGTCTTGCTGGGATTTTGAAGTAGTGATGGCCATTTTTATTGTTGTCAGTTCAGAGCTCCAGGCTGACTCTGCATTCAGAAAGATAACCTTGTATTTCAGTCTTTAAGATTCTGTTGTAGCTTACTAGTGCTTGTATTCTATCGTACTTGCAAAGTTTTCTTCAAATTAAAAAAAAAAGTAATGTACTTAATACATTTTATCTTTTAACTTCAAAAGAATGGATAATTTTAATTTTGTTATATTGAAAAGTTTTTGTACAAATAAAACAAATATAGCCAAGATTAGAAGGAAAATAAGAAAATTGGGGGGGGGGAATTATAGACTGATTTTCAGATAAAGTCTCATATCATAAAGAACTTTGTCAAATCTCTAGGAATATAAGTCAATCCTCAATTGAAAAATGGTCAAAGGATATGAAGAGGCAGTTTTCCAATGAAGAAATAAAAACAATTTAGTCATATAGAATGCTATAAATCCTTATTGATTAGAGAAATGCAGATTAAAATAATCTCGAGATGTCATTTTATACCTACTAGACTGGCTAAAATGATATAAGGGGAAAGTGACAAATGTTGGAGGTGATGTTTAAAAATTGGGACACTAACTTAATATTGGTGAAATTGTGAAATGATCCAATCATTTTGGAAAACAGTCTGGAATTATGCCAAAAGTATTATTCAACTACTTATACTCTATGACTAAGCAATATCACTATGTGGTCTATTTCAAAAGATAATTAGGGAAAAAGGAAAAGAATTTATATATTCTTAAATGTTTATAGCAGCTCTCTTTATGGTGGCAAAGAACTAGATATTTCAGGGATGACCATCAATTGGGAAATGGCTTAACAAGTTATGATTTATGATTGTGATGGAATACTACTGTGCTATAAGAAGTGATGTGCTCAGTGATTTTACAAAAAAAAAAAAACATGGAAAGACTTGCAGAATCAAGAAAACATTGTATACAGTAACAGCAATATGGTTTTAAGAACAAATTTGAGTAAATAAGTTATGTTGCCTATTTTGCTCCAAACCTTCAGAGTAAATCAAAGTGTTTTTCAAGTTGTTTGGCAGAGAGAATTCATTTAGAAGTTAATAATAGAATTGGAATAATTAAACACATAGAAAATGGGCTGCAGAGTAGACAGAACCAAAAAGTGAAGGAAAACAACTTTTACCTAAGATTAACATCTTGCACAACTGAATTCAATCTTGTAGAAAGATGTTTTCAACAGAATTGATGACTTCTAATCACTCTTCCTGAGAGAAACAGAGTTGATTACCACTTCAAAAACAGAAATTCAGTTGAATTTTGAAAAGTAAACTAGCCCAGATATCATGAAAAGTCCAGGCAATGATTTATTGTTCCCATGATGCAAGGAAGGCATAAAGTTATTAGCCTCATCCTCATTTATTTCTCAGAATCTTTGTCTTCATGAAAAATTCAGTTCAGATGCTACTCTGATATAAATCTTTCCCAATCCACCCAATTCTTGATTTTTCTTTCTTTTCTAATTATGTTGTATTTACCATATTTTATATCAATCAATCAACACACATTTATTAAGATCTTACTATTTGTTCTAAGACTAGGAAAACGGAAGAAAAAACATTCACCTTGCCATCAAGAAGCTCATTTTATAATGAGGAGAAGCCAAAGTGTAAATAAATATGTACAGACAAAATATATGGAAGGTAATCAAAGTAGTAAGGCAGTAGTATTAGGAGTTTGGATAGAGTAGAGATTGTAAAAAGCCTCCTGCAGAATGTGAGCTCAGTTTTGAAATAAGTTATGGAAATCAAGAGCCACAGTCAGGATCAAATAAGATTTAGAGGTGTCCATGTTAAAGGAGGTGAGGGCTTGGAATATATTCTGGAAGGCAAAGGAATTAGGATTACAACCAAGAGTCACCTACCCAGCAAAACTGCATATAATCCTTCAAAGTAAAAGTAGACATTTAATAAAATAAAGGACTTTTAAGCATTTCTGATAAAAAAGGTGTAACAGAAAATTTGACATTCAAACAGAAGAGAAAATAGATGCACAAAAAGGTAATCATGAAAGAGTAATTATAAAAGACTCAATAAAATTAATTGTTTACATTTCTATATAGGAGGACGATTCATTATCCTCCTAAGACCTTTATCATTATTACAGCAGTTAGAAGGAGTCTACATAGATAGAGGGATAGATATGAATCCATTATGCTTTGACGATCTCCACAAAAAAAATGAAGGAGTGAGAATGCGGGATGCATTGGCAGAAGGGGAAAGGGAGTGGTTGAATGGGGAATATTTTGTCACACAATAGAGGCACACAAAGAAAAGCTTTCAGAGTCAAGGCAAAATGAGAGGGGCAGTGCTTGAACCTCTCTCATTGGAATTCAAAGAAGGAAGAATATATGTTTGTATGTGTATCCATATATGTACTGTGTATATACACACAGTCAGTTCAATAAAAAAATCTTTCTTATTCAATAGGGAAGTAGTTGGGAAAGGGGATAAGTTAAATGGTGGAGGTGAGAAAAAAGAGGTCAGATTAAGGGAAACAATGGTCAGAAGCAATATGGCCTTTTGAGGAGGAACAAGTAAAAAGAGAGAGAGAGAAGGATAAATAGGAGAAAATAGATGGAGGAAAATACAATTAGTAATCATAATGTGAATGTGATTCAGATAAACTCACCCCCTCAAAAAAAAACAAAACAAAACCAGAAGTACTTAGAAGAATGGATTTGAAACCAGAATCCAACAACATGTCATCTACAAGAGGCAAACTTGAAACTGAATGATACACATAGAGTTAAAGTAAAGAGTTATAGTAGAATTTATTATGCTTTAATTGAAGTAAAAAAGGGGGGGGAAGGGTAGTAACATAGTTCCAAACAAAGCAAAAGCAAAAATAAACTTAATTAAATAAAATAATGAGGGAAATCACATTTTGATTTAAAACAAGGTACATAAAGTGTGAAGTAATATTTTTTCAAATGTGCAAGTTTTTTTTTCTGATAGAGATTTTTTTTTAAATATAAAGATAACTAAGTCAAATTTTAAAAAAGAAGAGTCATTCCCCCATTGATAATTGGCCAAAGGATATAATCAACCAGTTTTCAGCAGAAAAAATCAAAATTATCTATAGTCACATGAAAAAAATTCCCTAAATCATTGTTGATTAGAGAAATGCAATCTAAAACAACACTGAAGCACCACCTTACACGTATCAGAAATGACAATTGCTGGGTCAGATTCTTATAATCTAGCCACTGCTCAGATTTTCACAATCTAATCAATAATCCACAGATGCTCAGATTCCTTAAGAGTATAGCTAATATGGCAAATCTTCAATAAACCTTGTTTTTGGCTGAAAGAAGGCTTCAGATGAATTCTTTTGGGCAGGACTCACATGTCATGATTTTGGGATTCCAGAACTGCTAACCTCTAGGCCTCATCATATGATTCCCTGCCCTGGGAAAAACTGCATAATATCAAGCTTTTCACCAGCTGTGACTGGAAGACTATAGACCATTCACCTATAGTTGGTAGCAAACAGTGAGTACCAGCCAATGTCCCCACATTGTTCCCTGGATGTAGCCTGTGCTCGGTTCCAGTCAACCTCCTCTTTGGGACCCCCTTGAGGCAGGGACAGCTCTATGCCCCTTGCCAGCAGGAAGCAGTTTCAGAAGCCAAGACCTTCACCCCTTACTCCAAAAGAATTTGAGTCCCATTTGTTTGAGGGGGGGATGATGAGGATGGGATCTAGACTCCAGAAAGGAAAAATCCTTGACTTTCCCACATGGCCAAATCTCTGGCATTTGCCTGAGGCTAGAATCCCATCAACTGACCTTTCATTTTGGCTACACTCAATCTCCCCTCCACTGTCTTACCTCCCTACAGCCCCTAGCTGCTTCCCACACTTAATCCTAGCTAAGCTCTATTGTCCTGGTCCCAGGAGTTTTGTTCACCTCAGCTTACTGGCCAATATGCACAAAAAGCCAGTGACAAAGACCTAGGCTCCCAACACAGGAAACTTGGGTCAGTGACCTCTGCTCCCCAGCAGGAGAGCTCAGTTTCTTTAAAGGCCAGGATACAAGCAAACACCATGAGCAAAAAGAAATGTACCATAGATTCATATTATGAGAACAGTGAAGATCAAGGCAGAAATTCTGAAGAGGACAACATTGTCAACAAACCCACATCTAGAACCTCAAAAGGGAATATGAACTTGTCTGAAGTCCAAAAACCCTTCTTAGAAGAGCTGAAGAAGGATTTTAAAAGTCAAATGAGAGAGGCAGAAGAGTCCTTCAAAAATACAATTGGCCAACTGGAAAAAAAGTACACTGAAGAAAACAAATCCCTAAAAAATACAATTGGCCAAATGGGGAAGGAGGTTCAAAATCTAATAGAAGAAAACAATCTGTTAAAAATTAGAATCAGACAAATGGAAGCTAATTACTATGAGAAAGCAAGAATCAATCAAACAGAAACAAAAAAGTGAAAAAAAATAGATGAAAACATAAAATATCTCATTGGTAAAACAACTGACCTGGAAAATCAATCCAGGAGAGACAATTTAAAAATTATTGGTCTACCAACAAAGCCCAACAGCAAGAGATAGCAAGAGAAATTCCATTTAAACTTACCATAGACATTACAAAATATTTAGTAGTCGACTTCCTGAAACAAACCCTGGAACTATATGAACACAATTACAAAACACTTTTCACACAAATAAAATCAGATCTAAATAACTGGAAAAACATCAGTTGCTCATGGGTAGGCTGAGCTAATATAATAAAAGTGACAATTCTACCTAAGCTAATTTACTTATTCAGTGTCATAGCAATTAAACTACCAAAAAATTATCTTATAGGGTTAGAAAAAATAATAACAAGATTCATTTGGAAGAACAAAAGATCCAGAGTATCAAAGGAACTAATGAAAAGAAATGCAAGGGAAGTTGGCTTAGCCATTCCAGATCTAAAATTGTATGGTAAAGCAGCAATAATCAAAACTGCTTGGTACTGGCTAAGAAACAGAGTGGTGAATCAGTGGAATAGTTTCAGTATGTAAGATACAGTAGTCAATGACTATAGTAATCTATTATTTCATAAACCCAAAGACCCCAGCTTCTGGGATAAGAATAACTCTTTTACAAAAACTGCTGGGAAAACTGGAAAAGAGTATGGCAGAAACTAGACATTGATCAAAATCTCACACCATATACCAAAATAAAGTCAAAATGAGTCCATGATTTAGATATAAAGACTGATACTGTAAGCAAACTGGGAGAGCAAGGAATAGTTTACCTATCAGATTTATGGAGAACAGAAGAATTCGTGACCAAACAGGAGATAGAGAACATTACAAAAAGCAAAATGGATAACTTTGATTACATTAAATTGAAAAGTTGTTGCACAAACAAAGCCAATGCAACCAAGATTAGAAGGAAAGTAGAAAATTGGGAAAGAATTTTTACAACTAGTCTCTCTGAAAAGGACCTCATTTCTAAAATATATAGCGAATTAAGTCAAATTTATAGGAATCTAAGTCATTCCCCAATTGAGAAATGGTAAAAGGACGTGAACAGGCAGTCCTCAGATGAAGAAATCAAAGTCATCTATAATCATATGAAAAAATGCTCTAAGTCACTATTGATTAGAGAAATGCAAATCAAAACAACTCTGAGGTACCACATCACACGTATCAGATTGGCCAAAATGACAAAACAGGAAAATGATAAATGTTGGAAAACATGTGGGAAAATTGGAACACTAATGCGTTGGTGGTGGAATTGTGAAGTGATCTAACCATTTTGGAGAGCTATTTGGTACTGTGCCCAAAGAGCTATAAAAATGTGCATACCTTTTGACCAGCAATAACACTTCTAGGGCTATATCCCAGAGAGATCATATAAATGGGAAAAGGACCCACATGTACAAAAACATTTATAGCAGCTCTTTTTGTGGTGGCAAAGAATTGGAAATTGAGAGGATATCCATCAATTGGGGAATGGTTGAACAAGTTGTGGTATATGAATGTAATGGAATATTATTGTGCTATAAGAAATGATGAACAGGCTGACTTCAGAAAAACCTGGAAAGTCTTGTATGGTCTGATGCTGAATGAAGTGAGCAGAACCAAGAGAACATTGTACACAATGACAGCCACATTGTGTGATGACTAATATTGATAAATTTAATCCTTCCCAGCAATACAAGGATCTAAGACATCTCCAAAGGTCTCATGATGGAAAATGCTATCCACAGATTATGGAGTTTGAATGCAGATTGAAGCATACTATTTGTTATTGTTTTTCTTCTGCTGTGTTTTGTTTCCTCTCTCTGGTGGTTCCTCCTATTGGTTTTAATTCTTACCTACAACATCACTAATGTGAAAATATGTTTAATACGAATGTATATGTATAGCTTATATCAGATTGCATGCTGTCTAGGGGATGGAGATGGGGAGGGAGGGGGAGAAAAATTTAAAACTCAGAAGCTTATGTGATTGTTGATAATTAAAAATGAATTAATAAAAAAAGGTTGTTCAGATACCCACAGTGCTGCCAAATTCCACTCCTGCTTCCAGTGAGAAGACAACCCTATGCCCTGGGCCACCTGTGTGCAAAATTGTGACTATAGCTCCCCATGTATTTGAACCTGCTGCTTTGTCAATTTACTATTACCACAGTACTGTGAGATAGGTAAAATGGTAAAATGGTATGGGTGATGCCTTTGATTTATGCATCAATTGGATTTAAGTGAGGAAGAGTTGCATGAAGTTGTCAGCCTCACTTTCTCCCCCAGAGTTTCACAGTCCAGTGGCAGGACACAGTCAAGATGACTGGTGATGGCTCAAGATGCAATGGATGACCTTGATGGCTAACCAGGCTCTAAGTGCTCCACAGCACCTGCTTCAGCTGCTTTTATGGCCATTGGAACAAACTGTTCTCATCTGACCATTCTACCGGGAGGGGTGGGGGAAGTCTTCACACGCTGGGAATAAACACTCCTCTAACTCACCAATGGATTTGAGACCCCTTGGTTACCCTCAACCTGGTTTAGCCCATCTGCTGAAATGGGAAATGGTTTACCAGGGAGTGGCCTCTGTGCATGCTACAGCTTCTTGGAACCACAGGTGAGAATCAGGTGGTACAGGTGGATACCAAAGGTGGGAAGCAGCCCTGAAAAGGGCTCAGCAGCCATCACACCAGAGGTACTAGTCTTCTCTGAACTCACCTATCCCCCTCAAAAAGGAAAAAATCTTGCACAAACATTACTCTCTACTAAGATGACTGATTGTAATGAAATTGTACTCCTTAAAACAAAACAGGAGATGTTTCTGACTTTGGCCTCACAAATTAATACATTCATATCTTTATTTCACAAGCTTTTTTTTTTAACCTTTGTCCAATTACTCCCAAAGCATACTGAAAGAATGAGCTACTTCAGGGACTTAATCTTATGCATGATATGTAACTATTAACATGTAGACAAGAAGAACAAATATTAATTTACTTAGTCATTTGAGATATGGAATGGCTACACATTCAAATATTGAAAAAAAAAAGTAAGACCTTAAATAATTGCATTGTGCTCATATTTTCTACTGACCACCTGTCCTCATTATAGAAATTTGGTATAAAAGGAAAAGGCAATGACATGATGATAACAGCATCAAAACTGGTCTTGCAGATCTAAGCCTAAAGTCACAGAATGACTTAACATATTTATTCCAGGATAAATCATCCTTAACTCTGTTTGATTTCAGGTAAGTGTCACATTTGGCAACCAATCATTTAGTAACAATTCCACCTCACAGCCAAACTCAGGATCAGTTAGGTGGAAAACATGCCTATTCAAAAGGAAGTTACACAATGGGGAAACCATGTCAAGGTAATCCTATTTTCAGCCATGCCAACAAGGTTGTCTATTCTATCATTTCCCTAGATACAGACATTCATCTGTCATAGTTCAGTACCCTACTCCCTCTGAGTAGGTTGTTATATTTCTCTTGAATGATGGATTACTGACTTAATGATCTATCAGAATAATACCAGAATGCAGTCTAATGCAATTTTACCTCAAACAGCAAGTTTCACTAATCATAACTTAAGGCTGAATAGAGTTATTATTACTCTCATAGCGTTGTGATAACCAATAAAAGCTTACCAGGACACATACACACACACACACACACACACACACACACACACACATGCACACACACACACACACAAGATTTTACTTAATATTCTTTACTTGTTTTTATTTTCTTCTTTTTCTCAAGTTTAAAGTCATCCTAATGTAAGGATCAATAATTAGAAATTTTATGTTATAAATGAACTTGTAAATTCTCAATAACCCAATTAATCATTTAAGAATTCCATAATCCTAGCAAAAGCCTTTCCTAGTGGTGATAAGATGCATGGCCTTTTCTAAACAGAATCATTCAAGAAACCTGGCAAGTTTACAAATAATGGAATTCTGAAAGGTCTTTTCTTGTACCTTTTCCTATGCAGTAATTGCAAAATTTTATGCAATTTTCCCAGTCTCTATCAAGTCTCATCACTCAGTAATGGACCTAACTGGCAATTTTTTTCCCAACCTATTGCAGTTCTCATTGGTAATTTAAGAAGGGCTTGGATTCACACCTCCTGTCCACTTAAATTAGTTTCTTTTTTTTGTGGGGAGGAAGCAAGACAGTTCTTAAAATTCAAATGGAACATAATCTGTTACAAAAATGGTTATAATATATAATTTATATATTAAAACAATATAATATATTTACAGCAAAATTTCTAATTAAATGACACACACAATATAAAGTTATTTTAAATTAATTAATACTTAACTCTAGTTTGTAACATTCCCCAAGATTCTAATTAGATTTTCCAGTCAAACTCATTTATCTTTGGTTGTTACCTGATTCACACAAACCCTTTATCCTTTTCGTGGGCCATGAAAGAATTAATAATATGCAGGCAGTTTCTAAGGGCCAGACGTTTTAAATTGTAAGATTTCAGCCCATGTTTTATTATTCATTTTGAAATTTCACTGACACTCCACCTTTGCCTCTTTATAATCAGTGAAATGACCTTCTTCTCCAACTGTAAAACAATAGATTTATCACTTGGGGGTGAGGTGGGAAATGTTCTTAGTTCTAAAGAATGTTAACCTAAAACTTGCTAGAATATTTTAGCATTTATAAAAATATTCAAACCACAATCTGGGGATTTACAGTAGAGAATTTATACTTTAGTTTCAAACTCAGTTTCTAATTAATTTATGATGTAAGAATATTACAATGTCTGAGGGAAAAGATATCCTTACTTCTTACCTGTTTTTCCCTTCATACTCTCTGAACTGGACATAGTTCAGGAATATAAAGAAAAAAGGACTAATCTTTTTGAAAGCTTAGTGAACTTCTCAGAATGGCTCATATTTTTTTTCTTAGTGAAAGGTTAGTTAATAAGACACCAAGAGACAGATTTGCTAGTGATGATTTTTTTTTCCTTCTAAGCTACATGCATACAATTTCAGACACACAAATTCTGAGACACACACAAACATAGCCACAGAAAAGCACACAAACAGACCAACAGCTATGAAAAAGTGACCCCAATATTCCTTTACTACTGAGTTTTTCAGTCACCATCATTTCAAAAAACTACTTCTCCTTGCCTGAAAATAAGCTAAACTCACAAGCATGTGGCTATTCTCAGTTTAGTCCTTGCTAAATGTCTCCAGAGGCTATTCTCTCCCTCTCTCTGTCTCTGTCTCTGTCTCTCTCTCTCTCTCTCTCTCTCTCTCTTTCTTTCTTTCTCTCAAACACACACACACACACATACACACACATAAATACACACAGTTCAAAAAATCATTAACTTTCAGAACTGCACTTGTCATGTTTCCAGCATATTCTGATCCAACACTTCCTTTACCAATTATATGAACAAAATCTTCACTTCACTGAGTTTTTTTTCTTTTCCTGTCTCTCTGATGTCCATTCATGGAGAACCTCTATTTTCTTAGTGTTAATTGGTAGGACAAAAGTAGCACAAGCAGCAGAAAAATTAACCATATTTCATTGAATCTCAGCCTCAAAGGCTACACTGAGTGCAGTGGCATCTCCAAATAAAGTCGTGTACCAATTTTCATTCCCTTTTTAGTCTTAGCTTGTAGCCTTTTCAAGTTAAATAATTTACTATCAGTGCAGTAGTTGATCTTGAGGCCATTTCCACTCTCATTGAAGGAATTTGATGACATTCCTGGAAAAAAAAATCATTGTGTAAAACATGAAGCTAAAGAAAAAATGAGAACAAGGACACAGTCCTATTTCAATCTCTTATTGAATAGGAAAGTGTGAATTAACATAAAGAAAAGAGAACTTTTCTACCAGCCAGCACTATACCATCAATACGTACAATCATTGGTTAATGCAAATTAAATAATTTTGAATGCCGTGGATAAGTTCACTGTCCTTGGCAAGATACATTCCAGGGGATGTACACACTGATGACGAGGTTGATGCAAAAATTGGCAGAGATAGATAAGTGTTTGGGAGGCTCCAAAAGAAAGTGTGGAAGAAAATTAGATTGCCTATGAAACTGAAGGTCTACAGAGCCATTGTGCTGACCTCATTGTTGTATGCCTATGAAATCTGGACAGTATACTAGCACCATGCCAGGAAACTGAATTGCTTCCATTTGAATTGTGGTAGGAAGTATCTGAAGATTACCTGGTAAGATAAGGTACTAGATACTAGTCTTTTCTCAAGATGAACTGCTAAGCATTGAAGCTCTACTGTATAGAGCAAAGTTCCAATGGGCTAGCCATGTTATTTGAGTGCCAAAAGTACATTTGCTTGAAAGACTATTTTTATAGACAACTCATACAAGGCAAGTGCTCACATGGAGGTCAGAAGAAGCAATACAAGTACTCTCTCAAGATCTCTCTGAAGAACTTTGGACCAACTGTGGGACATGGAAGATAACTAGTGAAGGACTGTCTAGCATGGCACACCCACATCAAAGAAGGTGCCGTGTTCTATGAGCGAAGCAGAATTGCAGTAGCTCAAAGAAACATATGCAAATTTAGTGACATCTCCCCTGCAAATGTTCATATGGACTATTTTATGTAATCTGTGGTCGATCTTTCTGAGACATATTGTTCTGATCACAGCCACAATCATACATACTGTACCTTGACCTTAATGTATTGATATCATTTTAGTCATACTCTAGAATGAAAGACAACAACCAATAAACCATCTATCCACCCTCTGACTTGGCTGTCATCAGAAAGTGGAGGGAGACGGAGAGGGAGAGGGAGAGGGAGAGGGAAAGAGAATGGTTATAAAGACAGAAATGACAGAATTTGTCAGGTAAGAATGAGGAGTTAAGAATTACACCAAGGTTGTAAGTGTTGATGATTGAGAGGACAGTGGAATCCTAGACAGTGTTAGGAAAGTTGGGAAGACGGTAAGGTTTGGAAGTGAAGTTGATGAACATGTTGAATTTGAGATGCTTACAGAACCTCCAGTTTAAGATAATTCCCATTCACATGACATGCAACCTTCTCTGCCCTATCCCCCGTAGATATTAAGCTCCTGGAAGCCAGAGATTATTTTATTTTTGTTTTTATAACCTCAATCCCTAATATAGAGCCTTATATTTAATAAATGATTTTCAAACTGTTGAACTGAATTCAATATAGACATTATTTCCACTCAAAACCTGAATGACTCATTAGGGATTTTTAAAAAGATAATTTTTGCTAATTATTATCATCTCAGTTTTCAAAACTAATGGACTTTTCTCAATCCTCCTCTTAACCTCTCTTCAGCCTTTAACACTGCCAATCAACTACATTTTTTTTTGGTATTCAATTCTTTCTTGGTTTTTTGTGACACTGTTTTGTTTTTTCCTAATTCTCCAATCTGTGTAAAACTCCCTTCCCTGTCTCTTTTTCTGGATCTTCATTCATGTAATATTTGCTATCTATGGATTTTTGACAAGGCTCTTTACAGGGTCCTTGTCTTTCTCCCTCTACACTATTTCACTTGGTGATCACAAAAACTCTCATATTTTTGAGTATTATATTTATGCAAATGATAGTCAATTGTATTTTTCTAGCCCTAACTTTTCTCCTGACCTTTAGTCTCACATATCAAATTTTCTATTATATATCTTTAACTGGTTGTTCCATGGACTTTAGAAACTCAACATGTCAAAAATTGAATGATTATTCCCCACCAATTGACCCAAACCCACCCCTTTTCCAACTTTTCTATTAATGACAAGGATAACACCATGCTCGTAGTAGCCCAGATTAGCAAACTAAGTGTTATCTTCAAGTTTTGACTCTCACCCACCTATCCAATCTTTATTCAAATTCTGTTGCTTTTGTCTTCATAATATGTCTTATATACTCTCCCTGCTCTCCTCTGACATTGACACCACCCTTGAGCAGGCCCTAATTACCTCATGCCTAGTCTTCTAATTGGCCTACCTGCCTCAAGCATCTACAACAAGTCAAACCAAGTCAACAAGCATTTATTAAGAACTAGGTATTTGCCATGCAGTGTGCCAAGCACTAGAAATACAAATAGAAGCAGATTTATTGTCCTCAAGGGGCTTACATTCTAATGAGGAGAAACAATACATAAAAGAAAACAAAATAGGGGAAGGTGTGTACCCAATGCTGGACAATGGGACAGAAAGTCCAGACTCAGGAGTAAAGACTCAAGAGGAATGAAGATATTTCTCACCTGGGCATCCTCCTTACAATGGACATTATGGGAGGAAACAATCAATAAAAGAGAAAGGTGACAGGGACCACGGTTGTGTGTGGTTGTTATTGTTGATCGTTCATTTTCAGAGAGGCACTCAAAAGAAGAAGACAGTGTGAATAGAGTTTAGCAAGTGGTCAAAGTGGAAAAAAAGAGAAAAGAGTGTCTAGTGCAGGGGAGATGGTCTGGAAGAGAGCTGAAGAGTTAAAGGATTGGAGGTTAATGAGGATAAAGAGTAAGATTTTGTAAAGTAAGGTAGAAGGAGAGGTGAAAAACTAATAAATTATAGTCAGAGAGGGGATTTCAGAATTCTTGAGTGTGGATGTGGCACATTTGTGGATGATGACAAAATCAAGTTTAATACCCGGATCACAATTTTTCTCTCCTCCTCAACTTCCGTGTCAAAATTAGGTGACTTTATCACAGACATTGACTCTCCTTCAATCACCCTAATCACTCGTTTCCTTAGCCTAGTCATTTCATATGACCTAACTCCTCCACCCCACCTCAGTCAAAAAGATAGTCATAAGATTGATCCTGTCATCATCCAAGAATGTACCACATCCATGTTCAAGAATTCTGAAATCCCCCTGAGTATAATTTATTGGTTTTTCACCTTTTCCTCTGACTTCCCTTATAAAACCCTACTCTTTATCCTCACTGTGACCTCCAGTCCCTTAACTCCTCAGCTCTCTTCCAGACTATCTCCCCTGTACTAGCCAGTCTTTTCTCTTTTTTTGTGTTTCCACTTTGACCACTTGGTGAACTCTATTTACACTGTCTTGTACTTTTGAGTCCCCCACCCTGCCCCATTACATTGCCAATTGCTCCCTGAGAAGCTTCAGCCTTGGATGACCCCTACCATCTGCCACCTTCACAATGTGGTTGAAAGCAAGTGAAGAAAAGTACGCATTCATTCAGTTTAGGTCCACTACAAATTTATGCTATAAAAATCCAAATGGGTTATCACAGTTACTAGGCAATCCTTCTACACTTACCTTACCAACTCAGTATACCCTCTCTCCAACTATCTACAGCAGCTCTTACAGACCTTTCTATCTATTCTATGCTTTCCTCCTCTCTCACACTCTCAAATGAGAATATTGTCTCATTTTAAAATTTTTTAAAAAAGAGGCTATTTGCCAAGAACTACCTCTTCTTCCCTTTCTATATTTCATATCACTCATTTGCCTTCTGTCACTATCTTCTTCATCTTTGTCTCACATGATGTCATTCCTTTACTCATTGTTAAGACTGACCTCTCTAACTGTGCAAATGATCTTGTCCTATCCTATCACCTCCAACAGATTGTCCCCTTTGTCATCCCTGCTCTATTATTTAATTTCAATCACTCCCAGTTTACTGACAGCTTATAATCTAAAAATATGACTGTCCATGTCTCCCCTATGCACAAAAACTTATTCTTCCATTCCTGCTAACTATCATCCTATGTCTTTTCTGATCTTTGTGGCTGAATTCCTTGAAGAAATATTGATTGTTCATGGATAGGCCAAGTCAATGTAATAAAAATGACAATGCTTCTTAAATTAATATACTTATTAAGTGTCATACCAATCAAACTAGTAAATAATTATCTTAATGAGCTGAGAAAAATAATAATGGAAGATGAATAAGTCAAGAATATCAAATGAATCAATTTTTTAAAAAAAGTAAAGGAAGGTAGACTCACAGTACTGGATCTCAAACTAGACTACAAAGTGGTAATCAACAAGACAATATGGTACTGAATGATAAATAGAGTTGTTGATGAAAGGAATAAAATAAGTACATGATATACAGAACTAAATGACTACAGTAGTCAAGTGTTTGATAAATTCAAAGTGTCCAAGCTACTAGGTCACAAACTTACTATTAAACACAAACTACTGGGAAAACTGGAAAGCAATTTAGCAGAAGCTAGGCATAGACCAACATCTAATATCAAATGCTATAAGATGAAAATGAGTACAGAATTTGAAAAGAAATGGTGATATCACAAGCAAATTAGGGGAGCAAGAAAAAATTATCTGTCATATCTATGGATAAGAGAAGAGTTTATGAACTAACAGAGAGAGAGGATCATGGGATAATTTTGATTATGTGAAATTAAAAAGACTTTGTATCAAGAAAACCAATGGAACCAAAAGTAGAAGGAAAGCATGGAACTAGGAAAAAATTTCAGGCAGTTTCTCTGATAAATGTCTCATTTCTCAACTATATCCTTAACTGTGCCAAATGTATAAAAATAAGAGATATATCCCAATTTATAAATGGTAAAAGGATATGAACAGTTTTCAGGAGAAAAATTTTTTAAAAATCAAAAATTATTTTAAAAATGTTCTAAATCAGTAATAATTAGAGAAATGCAAGTTAAACAACTCTAATATACTACATCAAACCTACCAGATTGACTAACCTGACAAAAAAAGAAAATAAAAAATGTTGGAGGGGATGTGAAAAATAGGTGGATTAATGCATTGTTGGTGGAGTTCTGAGGGGGAGAACAATTGTGGAGAATTGAGTAATTGTGGAGAACAATTTGGAACTCTGTCCGAAGGACTATAAAATTGTATATACCTTTTGACTCAGCAATGTCACTACTAGATCTGTTGCCTAAAGTGATCAAATGAAATGGAAAAATACACCTTTGTACAAAAATATTTGTAGCAGCTTTTTCTTTCGATGGCAAAGAATTGTGAATTGAGGAGGTGCCAATCAATTAGGGAATCACTTGACAAGTTGTGGTATATGCCTATGATGGAATACTATTGTGCTGTAAGAAATGATGTGGGGGGATAGTTAAAAAAAACCTAGAATAGGCAAAGAAGAAACAAAGCTATCACTCTTTGCAGATGACAGTATGATATACTTAGAGAATTCTAGCGAATCAAGTAAAAAAACTACTTGAAATAATAAACAACATTAGCAAAGTTGCAGGATATAAAATAAACCCACATAAATCATAGCATTTGTATATATTACTAACAAAACCCAACAGCAAGAGATAGACAGAAATTCCATTTAAAGTTACTGTAGGCATTATAAAATATTTAGGAGTCTATCTGCCAAAATAAATCCAGGAACTATATGAACACAATTACAAGACACTTTTCATACGGATAAAATCAGATCTAAATTGGGAAAACATCAGTTGCTCTTGGATAGACCAAGCTAATATAATAAAAATGACAATTCTACCTAAATTAATTTACTTTTTCAGTGTCATACCAATTAAACTACCAAAACTTATTTCATAGAGCTAGAAAAATAAGAAGATTTCTTTGGAATAAGAAAATGTCCAGAATATCAAGGGGATTAATGAAAAGAAAAGCTAGGGAAGGTGGTCTAGTCATATCAGATCTTAAATTGTATTATAAAGCAGCAATCATCAAAACTACTTGATACTGGCTAAGAAATAAAATGATGGATCAGTGGAATAGGTTAGGTACACAAAACACAATAGTCAATGACTATAGTAATCTGCTGTTTGATAAACCCAAAGACCCAAGTTTCTAGGAAAAGAACTCACTCTCTGACAAAAACTACTAGGCATAGACCAACATTTTACACCATATGCCAAAATAAAGTCAAAATGGGTACATGATTTAGATATGAAGGCTGACACTTTAAGGAAACTGGGAGAGCAAGCAGTAGTTTAACTGTCAGATTTATGGAGAATGGAAGAATTTATGAACAAACAAAAGACAGAGAACATTATGAAATGCAAAATGGATAGTTTCAATTACATTAAATTGAGATTTTTCACAAACAAAGCCAATGCAAGATTAGGAGGGAAGCAGAAAACTGGGAAAGAATTTTAACAACCAGTGTCTCTGAAAAGGCCTCATTTCTAAAATACATAGAGAACTAAGTCAACTTATTTTTACTAAGTCAAATATTTTTTTGCCACAAAATATATTTTATTGATATATATTCTATAACAACTCAAAAACAGAAAGAATATAAAAATTGGGACCAAAATCTATACATAAAAGAGCTAGTAGATTGTATGGAGAAAAATGCTACAAATGAGCTAGGAATGGTCTTTTGAGAAAATGTTACCAGGAACTTCTTATTTTGCTGCTCCAGAAGCAGATTATTTTTTTCTTTTTTTTCTTTTCTTCTTCTAATTTTCAACAAGTGTTTTTAAAACTTTGGGTTACAAATTTTCTCCTTTCCTCCCTCCCCACCCGTTGTCATTGAAAAGGCAAGCATCTCGATACAGGTTATAGATGTATACTCATGCAAAAAACTTCCATAGTAGTCCTGTTGCGAAAAACTAAGTATATTTCCCTTCATCCTATCCTACACCCTATTTATTCTGTTCTCTCTTTTGACCCTGTCCCTCCTCAGAAGTGTTTGCTTTTGGTTATGCCCTCCCCCAATCTGCCCTCCCCTCTATCAATCCCCTGCTATCTTGTCCCCTTCCCCCCTTATTTTCCTGTAAGGTAAGATAGATTTCCATACCCCATTGTGTATGTTATTCCCTCCTTAAGCCAAATCCTATGAGAATAAGGTTCATTCATTCCCTCTCACCTTCCCCCATTTCCCCTCTGTAAAAGCCTTTTCTTGTCTGTTTCATGCAAGATATTTTACCTCATTCTACTTCTTCCTTTCTCCTTCTCCCAATATAATCCTCTCTCACCCCTTAATTTTATTTCCCAGATATCACCCCTTCATCTTCAACTCACCCTATGCCCTCTATCTATCTATACATACATACATACATATAATTTTTCCCCTCCCACTACCCTAATACTGACAAGGACTCATGAGTTACAAATATCATCTTTCCCTGAAGGAATGTAAACAGTTCAATCTTAATAAATCTCTTATGGTTCCTCTTTCCTGTTTACCTCTTCCATGTTTCACTTGAGTCTTATATTTGAAGGTCAAATTTTCTATTCAGCTCTGGTGTTTTCATCAAGAATGCCTGAAAGTCCCCTATTTCATTGAATGACCATTTTTTACCCTGAAGGATTATGCTCAGTTTTGCTGGGTAGGTGATTCTTGGTTGTAATCCTATCTCCTTTGCCCTCCAGAATATCATACTCCATGCCCTCTGGATCCTTAATGTAGAAGCTGCTAAATCTTGTGTTATCTTTATTGTGTTTCCACAATATTTGAATTGTTTCCTTCTGGCTGCTTGCAATATCTTCTCCTTGACCTGGGACTTCTGGAATTTGGCAACAACATTCCTAGGAGTTTTCCTTTGGGGATCTCTTTCAGGAGGTGATCAGTGAATTCTTTTCATTTCTATTTTGCCCTCTGGTTCTAAAATATCAGGGTAGTTTTCCTTGATAATTCCTTGAAATATGATATCTAGGCTCTTTTTTTGATCATGGCTTTCAGATAGTCCAATAATTTTTAAGTTCTCTCTCCCGGATCTATTTTCTACATCAATTATATTTCCAGTGAGATATTTCACATTCTCTTCTATTTTTTCAATCCTTTGTATTAGTGTTACAGTGCCTTGATTTCTCAAATTGTCACTAGTTTTCAATTTATCCATTCTATTTTTAAGGAAGCATTTTCTTCAGTAATCTTTTGGACCTCCTTTTTCAAATTGCCAATTCTGCTTTTTAAGGCATTCTTCTTCTCATTGGCTTTTTGGACCTCTTTTGTCATTTGGGTTAGGCTATTTTTTAAGGTGCTATTTTCTTCTGTATTTTTTGGGTCTCCTTTAGCATCACTCTCAATTTTTCCTCTACTTCTCTTACTTGCTTCTCAAAATCCTTTTTGAGCTCTTTCATGGCCTGGGACCAATTCATGTTTTTCTTGGAGGCTTTGGATGTAGGAGCTTTGGCTTCATTGTCTTCTTCTGGTTGTATGTTTTGATTTTCTTTGCCACCAAAGTAAGATAATATAGTCTCACTCTTTTTGTGCTGCTTGCTCATGATCTCAGCCAATTACTTGAGTTATAAACTCTTTTTTAAGGTGAAAGTCTGTTTCCAATGTGGAGAATGTACTATCCCAAGCTTCAGGGGTTTTGTACAGCTGTTTTCAGAGATACTTTTGGGACCTGTAAATTTTCAGTTCTTCCAAGGTGCTATGATAAAGGCCAAGGTGTTTACTCTTTTCCTGGCCCATACTCTGGTCTATGAGCACTCTTTTCTGTCTTGGAACTGTGAGGAGGGTTTCCTCTCCACAGCCACTACAAGCTCTACCATGCCATCACTCCTCCTCACCCGAGGACCACCACCTAAAACTGTGACCCAGATCCAAGCATGGGCAAAGCAAGACAATCCTGCAGCAGCATAGAGGTCCCTGAAATCCCCCTCTGATCAGCTACTCGATTCCCCCTCAGTCTGTGGGCCAGAAGTTCAGGAAGCAGCCGCCGCCCCACGGCTGCACTCAGGGAATGGGGCTGAGACCCCATGCTTCTCTTTCAGCACCACAGAAACAGACTTTTCCCACTGACCTTCTAAGTCACCTTCAGTGTTCATGTGTTGAGAAGTCTGGAAACCGCCACAGCTGCCTGTGATTCAGTCCCCTGAGACCTGCTCCAGGTTTGCTGTGGCCTGTGCACCCATGCTGACCTGTGCTCCTCTCCCAGCCCAGAGCAATATACCTTTCTGATCAACCATCCAGACTGTCTTTGGCTGGAAATTTGTTTCACTCTGTCTTTTTGTGGGTACTGCTGCTTTAGAATTTGTTTAGAGCCATTGTTTATAAGTATTTGGAGGAGTTTGGGGGAGAGCTCAAGCAAGTCACTGCTTTTATTCTGCCATCTTGGCTCCACCCCCTAAGTCTAATTTTTAAGAATACAAGTCATTCCCCAATGGATAAATCGTCAAAGGATATGACCATCCAGTTTTCAGATGAAGAAATTAAACCTATCTATAGTCACATGAAAACAAAAATGCTCTAAATCACTATTGATTAGATAAATGCAAATCAAAGTGACTCTGAAGCACTACATTACACCTATCAGATTGGCTAACATGACAAAACAGAAAAATGATAAATATTGGAGAAGATGTGGGAAAATTGAAACTCTTAGTGGAGTTTTGAACTGATCCAACCATTCTGGAGAGCAACTTGGAACTATGCCCAAAGGGCTATACAAATGTGCATCCCCTTTGAGACAACAATACCACTTCTAGGTCTGTATCCCAAAGAGATCATAAAAATGGGGAAACGGAACTACGTGTACAAAAATATTGATACCAGCTATTTCTGTGGTGGCAAACAATTGAAAATCGAGGGGATGCCCACCAATCGGGGAATGGAAAAAGAAATAATGAGCAAGTGGACTTCAGAAAAATCTGGAAAAACTTGTATGGACTGATACTGAGTGAAGTGAGCAGAACTAGGAGAACATTGTACACAGTAACAGCCACATGGTGCCATGACTAACTTTGATAGACTTAGTTCTTCTCAGCGATGCAGAGATGTAAGACATCTCCAAAGTTCTCATGATGGAAAATGCTATCCACATCCAGAGAAAGAACTATGGAGTTTGCATGCAGATTGAAGCATACTATTTGTTATTTTTCTTCTTCTGTTGTATTTTGTTTCCTCTTTCTGGTGGTTCCTCCTATTAATTCTAAATCTTACTTACAAGATCACAATGTGAAAATATGTTTAATAGGAATGTATATATATAGCCTATATCAGCTTGGGGAAGATGTAAGGAAGGAGGGGGAGAAAATTTAAAACTCAAAAGTTTATGGAAGCGAATGTTGAAAACTAAAAAATTAATTGATTAATTAATTAATTTTAAAAAACTGGGAAGACTGATATGAAGTGATGCAAAGTAAAATGAACAGAACCAGGATAATATAGTACATAGTAGCAACAATATTGCAATGACAATCAACTGTGAAACACTTAGCCACTTTTTTCAGTATAATAATCCATGACAATTCCAAAGTACTTAAAATGAAAAAAAAAAAACTAACCATGTCTAGATAACTAATGAATTCAGAGCGCTGATTAACTGATTTTTTCACTCTATTTTTTTCTTGCTTTTTTGCAACAAGGCTAATATGGTAACATGTTTTTCATGACTTCACATGTATAATGGGTGTTATATTGCTTACCTTCTCAATAGGTAGGAGAGATGCTGGGGAGAGGGAGAGAATTTGGGATGGATTTTTATTTTAAAGAAAAGGCCATTTACAGTAGATCTGTCCACTTTCTTTACTCTCATTCACTTATTAACTCTTTACAATCTGGCTGTCAATCTCATAATTACACCAAAATTTTTCTTCACAGTTATCAACGATCTTTTAATTGTCAAATACTATTTTTTTTTACCCTCAGTCCTCATTCTTTCTGACACCTTTGCAGTCTTTGACACTATTAAGTATCCTTCTCTTCTTGATGCTCTCTCCTGGTGTCCCCCCTATCAGACAGATTCTTCTCAATCTCCTTTATTGTATTTTTATCCTTGTCACACCCTCTAATCACAGGTGTTCCACAGAGCTCTGTACTGGGTCATCATCTTCTTCTATACTCTTTAGTGATCCTATCAGCTCCTATGGATTTAATTATTATCTGATCCTGATGATTCTCAAATCTGTCTATCTTGTCCTAAACTTTGTGATTACTTCTGATTTAGCACCACCATGTGCCTTCCAGACATCTTGAGTAAATAAGTCTATATCCTAAACTCAGCATATCCCAAATTTAACTTATTATCTCTCCCCTTAAAAACTCCCCTACTCCTAATTTCCCTGTTGCTAATCAAGGGCAATACCATCCTTCTAGTCCCTTAGGCTTGCAACCTAGCTATCATCTTCAACTACTCATTCATTATCTCAGTTTCCACATTTAATGTTTTACCAGGGTATATCAATTTAACCTTGGCAAACTTCTCAAATATGTTTGCCTTCTTTCCTGTGATACTGCCACCACCCTGGTTCAGGCCCTTATCTATTCATGTTTGCATTATTATAATAGCTTGTTGATTAATCTACCTGCTCAAGTCATTCCATAATCCAATTAATCCTCATTCAGTCACCCAAAATGATTCCCCTAAAGTTCAGTTCTGATTATGTCTTTCTTCTACTCAATGAAACTCTAGTGGCTCCCTATCACCTCCACAGTGAAATACAAATTCCTCTGTTCAGCTTTCAAAGCCCTTCATAACCTAGCACCAACCCACCTTTCCAGTCTTTTTTACCTTTACTCCATGCCATGGACTCTTAAATCCAGTGACATCAGCCCTCTTGTAGTTCTTGGAACAAGACAATCCATTTCTTGGCTTTAGACTTTTTCTCTGGTGGTCCTCTATATTTACAATGTTTCCCTTCCTCTTCTTCCTACTAGCTTCTGTGGTTTCCTTCAAGTCTCAATTAAAATCTCATCTTCTACAGGAAGAATTCCCCAACCTTTCTTAATCCTAGTGCCATCTCTTTTTTATTTCTGATTTTTCCTGTATATAGCTTGTTTATACATATGAGTTTACTTGTTGTCTCTCCCATTAGATTGTGAGCTCCTTTAAACTCAGGGACTGTCTTTTGCTTCTTTTTGTATCTCCAACACTTTGCACAATGTGTGGCACATAGTAGGTGACTAATAAATATTTATTGGCTAACTGACTGGAGCAAAATGTAAGAAAGCTTTTTCATTTAGGCTAGATATCCTCTGAGATTCCTTATTAATTTTATTATACTAATTCTGTAGTTGAATGTCCCCCCCCCAGAGTATTTTTTTTCTTTTGACATCAGTTTATGATCTGTACTTAGCCTTTTCACAGTCCAACAATTTTATTACACTTTTGAAAAATAATATACCAAATGGCTAAATGTGAAATACATATACATAAATATACATATGTGTGTATTCCTACAGGTTAAAATAAACTTAAGTATTCATTGTGTTCTACCAATTCAATCAAAAAATATGCCCCTCTATATGCCTTTTGCACTCTGAGTCCAATTTGTCATTCTCTGACTGTTGGAAAACTAGTTACTTGGTTGCAATAAACTCACAGAAGCCTGGATTGCTCAAAGGCACCACATGAAACAAATTTAGCAGTTTTTTTTACACATTTCCAAACCCTAGTCAGGATTTTATAAGCTCATTATTTTCCAGTGAAATAAACAAATCACAGATGGAAAACAAACAAAATGATCCTGCTCAAGGAGCTCACAAATCCAAGCATAAAACAGTTGCTGATAGGTTTCATTAAATTCTTAAAATACTTTTTCAAATTCATTTGTAAACTGTGAATCATTGTGTTTTGTTGTTGCAATTTGAATAAGCTCCATATTCAGAAGTTAATTATTAATGAAATATATGAGGTGATAAATGCATTGTTACAATGCTGCTGATTATGTTATGGTAATAGTACCATTTTGGATTTTTTATATTAATCAATATGGTTACCGGGGTTACACAAAGCTAATTAAATTTTCATTGCACTTTAGTAAAAGTAAGATTAACTATAAATATTTAAACAAAGTGAAATTTGTACGCAAGAACAAAAGGACACTCTTAATGATTTATTTATCAATGCTTTCATCTCTTTTCCAGGTGAAAAATGTTGTGAGGCTCCCTCCCAATGAATTCTTGATTACAAAAGGAAAAAGTCATAGCACCAATTCCCCCAGACAAGTTGCAAGTTGTTGTCAAATAAACAAGATAAAAACAAGATCATCATGTAATAATATAGATGAAAATGTCTCCATTCATTATGATCAAGCAAGAGTGACATGCATTTCTTGCTTGGGTTTTCCAAAATTCCAAACTGTGAAAGAGTTCATATGCATAAAGAGCTCCTCCATTTTCCTGGTGACCAGTGTACCCAACTTTCATTCTCTGATTCCACTTATGTACTGAGGGATTGGAAATGAACAAAAAGGTAAGTAAGATCAGAATTTTGAGATACTTCACCAAATTAGAATAATGATCCATTGTGATCCATATTGCCATCTTCTCTGGCTTTCTTCACATTTCAACTAAAGCTCCACCTTGTATAAAAAACCTTATCCGATACTTCTTAATGATAATGTCATCCATCTATTGATTATTTCCAACTTACACTGCATATATACATAAACTATAAATATGTGTGTATCTGTGGAGAGACAGAATGTTGTTATTGCTGCTGTTAAGTCATTTTTCAGTGATGTCCACTTTTTTGTGACCCCATTTGTGTTTTTCTTGGCAGAGATGCTAGAGTGGTTTGCCTTTTCCTTCTCCAGCTCATTTTAGAGATGAGGAACTAAGGAAAACAGGGTTAAGTGACTTGCCTAGGGTCAGGGTCTGAGACCAGATTTGAACTCATGAAGATGAATCTTCCTGACTCCAGGCCCAGCACTCTATCCATTGTACCACCTAACTGCCCTAGAGATAGATAGATAGATAGATAGATAGATCGATAGATAGATAGATAGATAGGCAGACAGATAGATAAACAGATAGACAGATAATAGTTTGTACATAGTTGCTTGTATTAGACTGTGGGATTCCCATTTGACTGTGAGCTCCTCCAAAGTGAGGAATAATTTTTCTATGCCCAGTGTATATCACAATGTCTGCAACATAGTAGGCCCTTGATAAAGGATTATTGATTTGATTTCAGTTATATTTCATCAGGAAAAGCTCATGAAAACATGTAGCATGAATGTACACAGAGGACAATAACAAAGCACAAGTAGGGCAGGAAAAATTGGTTATAGAAAGAAGAAAAGGGGAAAGAGAAGGAAAAAGAGTAAGAGAAGGAGGAAATAGAAGAATAAGAACAAGAAGAACCAGAAGAAGCAAAATGAAGTAAAGAAAGAGAAAGAAACGAAGAAAGAAAGGAAGAAAGAAAGAGAGAGAGAGAAAGAAAGAAAGAAAGAAAGAAAGAAAGAAAGAAAGAAAGAAAGA
>NW_020954557.1:27505309-27679858 GCF_900497805.2 Vombatus ursinus | reverse complement strand
AGAAAGAAAGAAAGAAAGAAAGAAAGAAAGAAAGAAAGAAAGAAAGAGAGAAAGAAAGGAAGAGAGAAAGAAAGGAAGGAAGGTAGGAAGAAAGGAAGGAAGGAAAGAAGGAAATAAAGAAAGTTATTATAGCAACTCCAAGTGTGGTGAATGATGGAAAAACTTATTTAAGGGAGTTGTGGATTTTTGAGCCCTTGAAATTTTTGAATGAAAATATAGGTAGACTATGTGGAAAGTGGAAAAAAACACTGGATTTATTTTCCAAAGACTTGACTATGAGGCTCAGGTCTGCCTTTTACTTACAATATAAATGTGGGTAGATCATCACTGGATCTCAGTTTCCTCATTTGCAAAATTGATAAAATTGTTATTTGCCCTAATTCATTAAATTTGTGAAAAAATAATTTTTAATATATAAAACAGAATTGCAAGTTAATACTATAAATGAATAGATAGTATGACTTTAGGCTAGAAACATGAGCTAAGAATAACATTAGATTTCTTTTTTCTCTAAATTTTTTATAAACCAAATATCTTTTGAATAGTTCCATGTCTCTACAAAATCCTCATCCTATGCTCTTCTGAGGAAATGAGAATGTCTTACCATACAGATCAATGTTATTTGTCTAGGAATGGAAGATATACCCATGAAGGCAGCAGGAGTGGCTAAGACTTAGAGTTCAATAAAGGAATTAGTTGAATATACCGAGAGGATGCTCAATTGATCAGTTAATAAATATTTTTTAAGTACCTACTATGTCCTATGCACAGGAAATACAAATATATGTCAAAAAATATAGTCCTTGCTCTCAAGAAGCTTAAATCTAATGGGAGAAGACAACACACAAAAGGAATCTGAAAAGGAGGGGAGAGGGAGCATAGGTAACAGAGCAGGGGCATTACAGAGAAGTCCAAAAGTAGTATAACTGATGGGAAATGAGGAGAATACCATATGTCCAAGCTCCAAATAAACATTCCAAGTACTTCCTAAGAGCATAATAATTGAATGAGTGATGAAGTATGTTAGATGTTTGCTGTTTATACCACTTGAAATAGAAAAGCTGTTCTCCTTGGAAACAGATAATAGAAAGATTAGGTAACGAATGAAAAAATGATTACATAAATGTTGGCAGTAATGTACTCACTGCCTTATTTCCAGCATCTCTCCTCTTCTTTCTCCCATCTTATACCCTTCTTTCTTGGTTTCTTTGTCACTGTGTACATTTAAAGTCAACTTACAGTAGGTATACCCTCACTGTACCTGTATTGGGAAGTAAAGGGTGAGAGGCAGGGTAATGCAGAAGACAGAGTAAGCAGGAAAGCTATTGTAACACTAGTTTTTGGAAAATGTTTTAGCTTATAGTCCAATAAGGCAGATTTGACATGTGTGGCAATTGTGCCCTTGATAGTATAGTGTTGAAACATAAGTGGTTCATAATTATGCTCCCAGTCAGAGAGAGAAAGGGCTGAGGGTTGGGATTTCAGGTTTACCCTACGGAAGGTCAAAGTCTCCCACATTGCTCCCACACCTGTCCTGGGCCTTTATGCTACAAAGGGGTGTAAGGAAATGTAATGGATAGGATAAGCCTCAGATATATATAAGAACATTATATCAGTTAGATATACTTTTTAATGGAATGAAACACACACACACACATACACACACACACACACACACAGAAATGGGCTTCAATTGCACTCACCTAGAAGTATCTAAGAGGTAGCTAGATGACTCAATGGATAGAGTGCTAGACCTGGAGTCAGGAAGATCTGAGTTCAAATCATGCATCAGACACTTACTAGCTGTGTGACCATGTGAAAGTCACTTAACCTCTGTTTACCTTAATCCACAGGAGAAGTAAATGACCTTCTCCAGTTCCTTTCTGAAGAAAACTTCATGGATGGTATTGGTATGCTATGGTCCATGGGGTCACAAAGAGTCACTTACGACTGAACAAGAACAAGAGGTATCTAGATGGCTCTGAAAGCCAGGAAGATCTGAGTTCAGAGCCAGTCTCAGACATTTTCTAGCTGTGTGACCCTCATCAAGTCATTTAATATCTGTCTGTATCAATTTCCTCAACTATAAAATCAGTATAACAATAGCACCCACTTTGCAGGGTTGTTGTGCGGAACAAATATTTGTAAAGTACCCAGCATTTATTAAACAGGTGCTTAATAAATATTTATTTGCTCCCTCCCTCCTTACTGAAGTAAGTCAGGGGTGGAGATAAGAAATGACATTTTCTTTGGGTTTTTATTCCTTTACTGCTTGAGCCACTTGAATGAGCATCCAAGTTTAAAAAATAAAGTCTTATACCTGTCTACTTATTCCTTATTCTTTGTCATTTTTTCAGTCTCCCCAGAGGTATAACTTTCTGAAGGGGTATTGCTAACACTGCCACCACTGTAGCAATGAACCCGCTCTTCATGGCTGAAGGGAAACACCCCATAACTCTTTTCTTTTTTTTCCCACTTAATGGTATTTTGTTTTTTCCAAATACATATAGATATAGTTTTCAACATTCATTTTTATAAGGTTTTAGTTCCAATTTTTTTTCTCCCTCCTTCCCTCCCTTCATTCCTCCCCAAGATGGCAGGTAATCTGATACAAGTTATACATATACAACCATATTAAGCATGTTTCCATATTAGTCGTGTAGTCAAAGAAGAATCAGAACAAAAGAGAGAAACCATGAGAAAGAAAAAAAAAACAAAATAGTAAGCTTTGATCTGCATTCAGACTCCATAGTTCTTTCTGTTGATGTGGATAGCATTTCCCATCATGAGACTTTTGGAATTGTCTTAGATCATTGTATTGCTAAAGAGCTTATTCTTTCATAGTTGATCATTGTGCAATGTTTCTGTTCCTATGTACAATGTTCTCCTGGTTCTGCTCACTTCATTCAGGATCAGTTCATGTAAGTATTTCCAGGTTTTTCTGAAATCAGCCTGCTCATCATATGGCACAGTACTATTTCAATATGTTCATATAAAACAACTTGTTCAGCTATTCTCCAATTGATACGCACCCCAACAATTTCCAATAATTTCCCACCACAAAAAGAGCTACTATAAATATCTTGGTACATGTGGGTCCTTTTTCCATTTTTTTATGATCTCTTTGGGTTACAAACCTAGTACTAGTATTGCTGGATCAGAGGGTATTCACAGGTTTATAACTCTTTGGGAATAGTTCCAAATTGCTCTCCAGAATGGTTGGATCAGTTCACAATCCCACCAACAATGCATTAATGTTCCAATTTCCCCACGTATTCTCCAACATTTATCATTTTCCTTTTCCATCATACTAACCAATCTGACAGGTGTGAGGTGGTACCTCAGAGTTGTTTTAATTTTCATTTCTCTAATCAATAGTGATTCTGAACATTTTAATATGACTATTGATAGCTTTAATTTCTTCATCTGAAAACATACTGTTCATATACTTTGGCCACTTATCAATTGGGGAATGACCGGTATTAGTATAAATTTGACTCAGTTCTCTATATATTTTAGAAATGAGGCCTTTATCAGAAACACTGGCTATAAAAATTGTTTCCCAACTTTCTGCTTTAATTCTAATCTTGATTGCAATGGATTTGTTTGTGCAATTTTTTAAAATTTATTGTAATCAAAATTATCCATTTTGCATTTCATAATGTCCTATAATCTCTTGTTTGGTCATGAATTCTTCCCTTCTCCACAGATCTGACAGGTAAACTATTCCTTTCTCTCCTAATTTACTTATGGTATCACTCTTTATGTCTAAATCATGTATCCGTTTTGACCTTCTCTTGGTACATGGTGTAAGAAACTGAATCTATGCCTAGTTTCTTCCATACTGTCTTCCAATTTTCCCAGCAGTTTTTGTCAAATAGTGAGTTCTCATGCCAGAAGCTAGAGTTTTGGGGTTTATCAAATAGTACATTATTATAGTCATTTACTACTGAGTCTTGTAAACTTAACCTATTCTGCTTGTCCACCATTCTATTTCTCAGTCAATATCAAATAGTTTGAATGATTACTATTTTATAACACAGTTTTAGATGTGGTATGGCTAGACCACCTTCCTTTGCATTTTTTTCATTAAATTCCTTGATATTCTTTCTTTTTTGTCACTGCAGATGAATTTTATTATTTTTTCTAGCTCTATAAAATATTTTTGGTAGTTCAATTGGTATGGGACTGAATAAGTAAATTAATTTAGGTAGAATTTTTATTTTTTTTAATGAGTCATTTTTATTACATTAGCTTGGCCTACCTATGAGTAATTGGTATTTTTCCAGTTGTTTAGATCTGACTTTATTTGTGTGAAAAGTGTTTTGTCATTGTGTTCATATAGTTCTTGGGTTTATCTTGGCAGTTAGACTCCCAAATATTTTGTATTGTCTACAGTTATTTTAAATGGAATTTCTCTTTCAATCACTTGCTGTGGGGCTTTGCTGTTATGTAGAAATGCCAATGATTCATATGGGTTTATTTTATATCTTGTAATTTTGCTAAAGTTGTTAATTATTTCAAATAGTTTTTTAGTTGATTCTCTAGGGTACTCTAAGTATACCATAGTATAATCTGCAAAGAGCGATAGTTTTGTTTTTCATTGCCTATTTTAATTCCTCAATTTCTTTTTCTTCTCTTATTGCTAGTACAATATGATACTGGGCATTCTTATTTCACCTCTGATCTTATTGGAAATGCTTCTAGCTTATCACCATTACATATAATGGTTGCTAATGTTTTAAAAGAGATGTTACTTATCATTTTAAGGAAAACGCCATTGATTGCTATGCTCTCTTGTTTTTTAATTGGAATGGTTATGTATTTTGTCAAAAGTTTTTCAGCATCTGACAATTATATAATTTCTATTAATTTTCTTATTGATATGGTCAATTATGCTGATAGTTTTCCTAATATTGAATCAACCCTGCATTCCTGGAATAAATCCCACCTGGTTGTAATGTATTAATTTCATGCTAAATTTCTGTAATCTCATTGCTAATATTTTATTTAAAATTTTTGCATCAAGTTCATTAGGAAGATTGATCTATAATTTTCTTTCTCTGTTTTGGTTCTTTCTGGGTTAGTTATCAGCATCATATTTGTGTTGTAAAAAGAATTTCATAGGACTCTTTCTTCACCTACTTTTCCAAACAGTTTATATAGCATTGGAATTAATTATTCTATAAATGTTTGGTAGAATTTACTTGCAATTGAAATCTGGCCCTGGATATTATTTTCTTAGTTCATTGATTATTTGTTTAATTTCTTTTTTCTAAAATGGGATTATCTAAGCATTTTATTTCCCCTTTTGTTAATCTGGGCAATTCATATTTTTATAAATATTCATCCATTTCACTTAGATTGTCAGATTTATTGGCATACAGTCAGGCAAAACAGCTCTTCATTATTTGCTTTAATTTCCTCTTCATTGGTGGTGAATTCACCTTTTTCATTTTGATGATTTCATTTTCTTTTTTTCTTTTATAATTCAAATTAACAAAAAGTTTATCTATTTTATTTTTTATAAAACCAGTTCTTAGTTTTATTTATTAGGTCAATAGTTTTCCTACTTTCAATTTTATTAATCTCTCCTTTGATTTTCAGAATTTTGAATTTGGTATTTAATTGGGAATTTTTAATTTGTTCTTTTTCTAGTTTTTTAAAAAATTATATTCCCCATTCATTGGGCTCCTCTTTATTTCATTCATGTAAGCATTTAGAGATATAAAATGTCCCCTAAAAATTGCTTTGGCTGCATCTCATAAATTTTGGTATGTGGTCTCATTATTGTTGTTCTCTTTGATGAAACTATTGATTTTTCCTATGTTTTGTTATTTGACTCACTCATTATTTAGTATTAGATTTAGATTCCAATTAGTTTTTAGCTTGTCTTTCCATGACACTTTACTACATATATTTTATTGCACTGTGATCTGAAAGGATGCATTTAATATTTCTCTTTTTCTGCATTTAATTGTGAGGTTTTTTTATGGCTTAATATATGGTCAAGTTTTGTGTGGGTGCCATGGACTGCTGAGAAAATGTTATATTCCATTAAATTTTCTCAATTCAAATTAGACTGGTGTGGGGGCAGAGCCAAGACAGTGGAGTGAAAGCAGTGACTGTCTTGAGCTCCCAAAGCCATCCAAATACCTAAAAAAATGGCTCTAAACAAATTCTAAAGCAGTAGAACCCACAAAAAGACAGAGTGAAACAAATTTCCAGCCAAAGACAGCCTGGATGGTTGATCAGAAAGGTATATCACGCCGGGCAGGAAGAAAAGCGCAGTTCGGTGTGGGCGTGCAGGCCACAGTGAACCTGGAACAGGCCTCAGAGGACTGAATAGCGGGCAGCTGTGGTGGTTTCCAGACTTCTCAACCCCTGAATGCCAAAGACAACTTAGAAGCTCAGTGGGAAAAGTATGTGTCTGCGGTGAGAGAAGGAGCTAGGTCTCAGTCACAAGTCTCAAGCCTGGCCCGGGGCTGCAGCTTTTTCCTGAGGTTCCGGCCCACAGATGAGGGGGAATTGAGTGACTGATCAGAGGGGGATTGCAGGGATTTCTTTGCCAGTGCTGAGGCAGGAATCTCTTGCTTTACTGGTGCTTGGATCTGGGTCACAGTTCTGAGGGGCAGTCCTGGGGCAAGGAGGAACGCTGGTGTGGTGGAGCTTGTTGTGGTGGTGGAGAGAAAACACCTTGCCCCTTATCATAGTACCTTGGAAGAACTGAAAATTTACAGATCTCTAGAAGTACCTCAGCTGTACAAACCCCCAAAGCTTGGGAAAGTACACTCTTCACATTGGAAGCAGACTTTTACCTTAACAAAAATTTTAAACTCAAGTAATTGGCTAGGATCATGAGTAAGCAGCACAAAAAGAGTCAGACTGTATTATCTTACTTTGGTGACAAAGAAGATCAAAACACACAACTAGAAGAAGACAATGAAGCCAAAGCTCCTACATCCAAAGTTTCCAAGAAAAATATGAATCAGTCCCAGGCCTTGAAAGAGCTCAAAAGGGATTTTGAGAAGCAAGTAAGAGAAGTAGAGGAAAAACTGAGAGTGATGCAAGAAAATCATGAAAAACAAGTCAACATCTTGCTAAAGGAGACCCAAAAAAATACTGAAGAAAATAATACCTTAAAAAAAAGCCTAACTGAAATGGCAAAAGAGGTCCAAAAAGCCAACGAGGAGAAGAATGCCGTAAAAAGCAAAATTGGCCAAATGGAAAAGGAAGTCCAAAAGATTACTGAAGAAAATACTTCCTTAAAAATTAGAATAGAGCAATTGGAAGCTAGTGACTTTATGAGAAATCAAGACACTGTAAAACAAATCCAAAAGAATGAAAAATTAGAAAACAATGTGAAATATCTCATTGGAAAAACAACTCACCTGGAAAATATATACAGGAGAGAAAATTTAAAAATTATTGGACTATCTGAAAGCCATGATCAAAAAAAGAGACTAGACATTATCTTTCAAGAAATAATCAAGGAAAACTTTCCTGATATTTTAGATCCAGAAGGCAAAATAGAAATGGAAAGAATCCACCAATCTCCTCCTGAAAGAGATCCCCAAAGGAAAACTCCTAGGAATATTGTAGCCAAATTCCAGAGTTCCCAGGTCAAGGAGAAAATATTGCAAGCAGCCAGAAAGAAACAATTCAAGTATTGTGGAAACACAATAAGGATAACACAAGATTTAGCAGCTTCTACATTGAGGGACCACAGGACATGGAATACAATATTCCAGAGAGCAAAGGAGATAAGATTACAACCAAGAATCACCTACCCAGCAAAACTGAGTATAATCCTGCAGGGGAAAAAATGGTCATTCAGTGAAATAGAGGACTTTCAAGCATTCTTGATGAAAAGGCCAGAATTGAATAGAAAATTTGATTTTCAAATTCAAGATTCAAGTGGAACATGAAGAGGTAAACAGGAAAGAGAAAATCATAAGAGACTTATTAAGGTTGAACTGTTTACATTCCTGCATGGAAAGATGATATTTGTAACTCATGAGACCTTTCTTAGTATTAGGGTAGTTGGAGGGGAAAAATTATATGTATGAATATATAGATAGATATATAAAGGGCATAGGGTGAGTTGAAAATGAAGGGGTCATATCTGGAGAATAAAATTAAGGGGTGAGAGAGAAGTATACTAGGAGAAGGAGAAAGGGAGAGATAGAACAGAGTAAATTATCCCACAAAAAAAAACTCAGAAAAGAAAAGGCTCTTACAGTGGAGGGGAAATGGGGGAAGGTGAGAGGGAATGAGTGAATCTTATTCTCATAGGATTTGACTTAAGGAGGGAATAACATACACACTCAATTGCATGTGGAAATCTATCTTACCCTACAGGAAAATAAGGGGGGAAGGGGACAAGAGAGTAGGGGAATGATAGAGAAGAGGGCAGATTGGGAAAGGGAGTAATCAGAAGCAAATACTTCTGAGGACAGACAGGGTCAAAAGAAAGAATAGAATAAATGGGTGGGCAGGATAGGATTAAGGGAAAAAGAGTTAGTTTTTCACAGCATGTCTACTATCTAAGTGTTTTGCATAATTGCACATATATAACGTATATTTAGTTGCTTGCCTTATCAATGAGGGTGGGTGGGGAGGGAGGAAGGGAGAAAATTTGGAACCCAACATTTTAAAAACATCTGTTTAAAAAATGGTTTCACATGCAACTGGGAAATAAGAAATACAGGAAATGGGGTATAGAAATCCATCATACCCTACAGGAAAATTGAAGGGGAAGGGGATAAGAGAAGGGGGGGAGAGATAGAAGGGAAGGCAGACTAGGGGAAGTGGTATTTAGAATGCATGCCATCTTGGGGTGGGGGAGGGGCAAGATGGGTTGAAAATTTGGAACTCAAAATCTTGTGGAAATAAATGTTGAAAACAAAAAAATAAATAAAAATTACCATAAAAAATAAAATAAAATAAAATAAAATTACAAAAAAAATAAATTTTCTCCAGAGGTCTATTATATCTAACTTTCCTAATATTCTATTCTTGACATCTTTCTTATTTATTTTGTGGTTAGATTTATCTGATTCTGAGAGGGGGAGGTTGAGGCCCCCCACTGATATAGTTTTGCTGTGTATTTCTTCCTGTAACTCACTTAACCTCTCATCTAAGAATTTGGATGCTATATCACTTGGAGCATATATGTTTAGTATTGATATTATTTCATTGTCTATGGTACATTTTAGCAAGATGTAGTTTCCTTCCTTTTCTCTTTTAATTGCATCTGTTTTTGCATTTGCTTCATCTGAGATCAGGATTGCTATCTCTGCTTTTTTTTTTTTTTTTTTTTTTACTTCAGGTGAAGCATAATAGACTCTGCTCTAGTTTTTCAATTTTACTCTGTGTGTATCTCTCTAATTCAACTGTGTTTCTAACAACATATTGTAGGATTCTGTTTTTTAATCTACTCTGCTATCCAGTTCCATTTTATGGGAGAGTTCATTCCATTAGCTTTCACAGTTTTGATTAGTAACTGTATATTTCCCTCCATCCTGTCCCCCACATTTATACTTTTCTCTGTCCTTTCTTCCAGTCCCTCTTCACCAGTATTTTGCTCCTAAACACTATTTCCCTCAATCTGCCTTCCCTTCATTTTTCTTTCCTCTTCTACTTCCTTATAGGGTAAGATAAATTTATATACACCCCTGCAAGTTTATGTTATTTGGTCTTTGAGCTGAATCTGATGAGAGTAAAGTTCAAATAATGCTCACTGCCCACCCTTCTTTTCCTCTATTGTAAAATCTTCAGGTGATGTAATTTACCCTATTCTACCTCCCCCTTTCCTCTTCTCCCTGAATAATACTTTTTTCACCCCTTATACCGTCACATGAAAGTCAATGTATACCCACACCCTCTGTCTATGTATACGCCTTCTAACTGCTGTAATAGAGATATAGTTCTCCAGAATTACAAGTATCAATATATATAAGTATCAATATGTGGTAAGCACATATGGGATGTAAAGATTTTTATTTTATTGAATAAAATATTTTGGTCTTGTTTTTGTTCTTGTTTTGTTTTACTTACCTTTTTTAATATTTTTCTTGAGTCTTGTATTTGATCAGTTCTGGTCTTTTCATCAGGAAAGTTTGAAAATCCCCTATTTCATTGAATGTTCATCTTTTCCCCTAAAAGATTATGCTCAATTTTGTTGGATAGTTGATTCTTGGTTTTAATCCAAGCTTCTTTACCTTTTTGGAATATCATATTCTAAGCCCTCCAATCCTTTAATGTAGAAACTGCTAAATTCTATATAATCCTGAATGTAGCTCCTTGATATTTGAATTCTTTTTTTATGACTGCTTATAGTACTTTTTTACTTGACTGTATTACAATTCTGGAATTTAACTACAGAATTCCTTCAAGTTTTCATTTTTGGATCTCTTTTAGTGGGTGATTAGTGCCTATTCAATGCCTATTTTACTCCCTGTTTCTAGGATATCAAGGCAGTTTTTCTTGATAATTTCTTGAAAGATTCTGTCCAGATACATTTTTTTGATCATGGCTTTCAGGTAGTTCAATGATACTTGGATTATCTCTCCTAGATCTATTTTCCAGGTCAATTGTTTTTCCAATGAAGTATTTTACATTTTCTTCTATTTTTTTTCCTTCTTTTAGTTTTTCTTGATTCTTGATGTCTCATAGAGTCATTAGCTTCCACTTCTGTAATTCAAATTTCTAAAAAGGTTTTCTTCAGTTAGCTTTTGTACCTCCTTATCCATCTGGCCAATTCTACCTTTTTTCTCATTTCTTTTCTTTTTTTCCCAATTCTACTTTTAAATGAGTTGTTTTCTTCAGTGGATTTTTTCTTTTATTTATCCAATTCTATTTTTTAAGAAATTGTTTTCTTCAGGGGCCTGGTCACTGGCTTTGTGCATAGGGGCCTCAGGTACTGATAGCTTGCTTACTGCAGTGAGGGGGCCTGGTCTAGTCATGCCTGTCATTGTATGGGTTCCAGGGCTAGCAATTTGCCTTCTGTGCTGGGGCTGCATGCCTCATAGCTTGTCTGTTGTGCCACTGTCCAGGTAAGCCAAGAGCAAGGAATCTCAGTTGGTGATTTGTGCTATGGGTAAGAGTCTCCCACTGGTTTGCCTGGACACCATTTGCCCCAAGCTGTGTGCTCCTTTTACCCAAATGAGACAGACCTTTGTCAAGTCTAAGTTATCTTAAGCTGGAAAACTGTTTCACTCCCTTTTTTGAAGTTTCTGTCACTCCAGAATCTATTTAGAGGCTTAATTTAATGTTGTTTCCAAGGGAAATTGTGGAGAGCTCAGGCAACTTCCTGACTTTTGTCTGCCATCTTGACTCCACCTGTTCTCATATCCCTCTTCTTTAAGCATTTCCATTTCTTTCAGCAAAGAGCTCTTTTAAAAACACCCATGTAGAGATGGGCCAATATGGTATAATAGAGGCAGCAACCCAACCAAACTCTCCCAACATTCCCCTCTAAAAATAAAAGAAATCCTTTAAAATAACACCTCAAATCAAATTCTGGAACAGCAACTCCAATAAAAGGTCGAGGCAAAACATTTTTTCCAACCTAAGACAACTTAAGAAGTCAGCAGGGAAGGTCAGTAAAACTGGAATAGGGGCAGCATGGAGCCCACTCAGCATCAGCCCCAGTAGAAGGCCTTAGAGTCAGTTCTGACATTGGCAGCAGCAGCTTTAGGAGTTCTCAGGCCAAAGACTGTAAGGAATTTGAACAACTGGTCAGAAAGAGGTTGCAGGGGACTTTTTGCTGGCACTTAGTGCATAGGACTTGACACTCTTTGGTAACTTTATTGTCCATGCATAGTTCCAGAGCATAGAAGAGCATTTGCCGTCTGTCCCAAGGGATGAGGGGCCCTGGTCACAACTCCAAGGCAGAGAAGAGTGCTAGAGAATGTGACTATGGAAGAAAAGAGTCTCACAGTTCCAGGACTGAGAGGAATGCAAGCATTTGCTGCTGCCAAGGAACAGAGGTCCTTCCAAGATAAAGACAGATAGCAGACCAGGACAGTGGTGACCATATCTCTTCCTGGATCACACCACTTTGAAAAGTCAGAAAACTTGCAGACCCCAGAATTGGCACTGAAATCAGCATCACAAAAAAAAGCCTGAAGTTTGGTACAATGCCTCCTTACCCCTAGGTAAACAGAGCTCAATCTAAAAATAATGTTCAAAGTAAATAAATAGTCTGGTAAAATGAGGAAACAAAGAAGAAAAGAACTTGACCATTAAAAGATATTATAGAGACAGGAAAGACCAACATACACACACACACACACACACACACACACACACAGAAAGAAACACACACACACACACACACACACACAGAGAGAGAGAGAGAGAGAGAGAGAGAGAGAGAGAGAGAGAGAGAGAAAGGAAGAGAGAATGACTCAAAAGAAGACACCAGTGTGGAAACAGCTCCAACCAAAGACTAAAAGAAAAATGCTAATTGGATCTAAGCCCAACAAGATTTTCTGGAAGAACTTGCTAATGAAAGAGATAATAGCAGTAAAGGTAACAGCTTGATAAAAGAGGCCCAAAAATTACTGATGAAAATATCACTTTAAAATACACAATTGGAAAGCGAGAGACGACCCAGCTGAACACTCCCAATATTCCCCTCCAAACAAGTTTAAAATAGTCTCAAATCGTATTTTGGAGTGGCAGAGTCAATAAAAGATCAGACAGAGTCATTTTTCTAGCCTAAGACAATTTACAATGTCTGCAGGAGAGGTCTGTAACACCAGCAAAGGTTAGAGCCCTGAGAATGTCAGGACCACCAGTGGTCGGCCTTGGAGATGGCTGTAACAGCAACAGCAATTTCATGAGTTCTTAGCCCAGAGGCATTGAGAAGGTCAGACAACTAATCAGAAAGAGATTACAGGGAACTCTTTGTTGGCAATGGATATAGCTGACATTGATTGGCAACTATTTCCCATAAGTAGCAAAATACTTCCCAGGATAGAGAGGAGACCTTGTAATCAGTCACAAGGGAACAGGTGCCCTGATCACAGTTCCAATGCCAAGAGGAGTGCTAGTTCTTAGAGCTGCAGGGAAACAGAGGTGCTTCTGGAGCAAAAACCAGATCATGGACCAGGAAAGGAGTGACCATACTTTCCCAGGATAACACCACCTTGGAAAAACCCAACACTAGAAGTCTGTCAGAACTAGCTCTGAATACAGTATCACAGTGCCACACCACTGTTAGCAGAGTTAACAAAGTTGAACTTTAACATAAAGTTCAAAGTCAAGAAATAGATTAGAAAAATGAACAAGCAAAAATAATTGACCATAAAAGGTAATTATAATGGTAGGGAAGACCAAGACATTCTGGAAAACAATTTGGAATTGGGCATACAGAGCTATAAAACTGTGTGTACCCTTTGACACAACAATAACATTTCTAGTTCTGTACCTCAAAGAGATAAAAGAAGAGGAAAGGATCTATATGTACAAAAATATTTAAAGCAGTCTTTTTGTGGGGACAAAGAATTGTAAATCTAGGGGATATTCATCAACTGGGGAATGAGTGAACAAATTGTGGCATATGATTGTGATGGAGTGACAAGGCAGGTGATTTCACAAAAACAGCAAGAACTATATGAAGTCATGGAAAGTGAAGTGAGAACTGAGAAATCATTGTGCACAGTAGCAGTGATGTTGTAATAATGATCAACTGTGAAAGACTGTGCTGCTCAAATCAATTCAATGATCCATACCCATTCCAAAGGACTAACAATGAAAAAAGGAGAATTGGTGAATTCTGAGTGGAAATTGAAGTATAATTTTCTCACTTTGTTTTTCTTGCCCCTTAAAATATGACTATTATGGTAATATGGTTTGCATGACTTCGCATATAAAACTCATATATTGCTTATCTTCTCAGTGGGTGTGGAAGATGTTGGGAATAAGGGAGAAAACTTGGAACTCAAAATTTATAAATAAAAGAATGTTAAAAACAAATAAACACTGAATTAAAATGTTTTTAAAAAAAGAAATTGAAAGAATTGAAATAATCACCTCTTGAAAGAGACTTCAAAAAAAAAACTATCAGGAAGATTATAGCCAAATCCCAGAGCTGCCAAGTCAAGGAATAATTATTGTAATCAGCCAGAAAGAAATAATTCAAATATAATGGGATATAGAATCACATAAGATTTAGCATCTTCTATATAAAAGAAGCAGAGGACTTGTAATTTTATATTTTAGAAGGCAAAGGAGTGAGGATTACAACCAATAATAACTTATCCAGCAAAATTTATCATATTTCTTCAGGGGGGAAATGGATTTTTAATCAAAAATAGGACTTTTAAGCATTCCTGAAGAAGAAGAAAAAAGCTCAATAGAAAATTTAATATTCAAACACAGATGCAAAAGAAGTATACAAAGTTAAATATGAAAGAGAAATTATAAGAGCCTCAGTAAGCTTAAACTGTTTACATTCTTATATGCAAATGTGATATATGTAACTGCTAAGAACTTTATCATTAATTGGGTGATTAGAAGAAGTCTACATAGAAAGAAGGCATGGGTGTGAATGGATTATGCTGGTATGACCTAAAAAAAAATGAAGGAGATACAAAGAAGGACGCACAGGGAGAAAGGGGAAGGGAGAAGTAGAATAGGTAAAATTTTGCCTCTCACACACAAAAAAAGAGGTGTGCAAGGAGGAACTTTTACAGTGGAGGGGAAAATGGCAGGATTGGCAATGCTTTAACCTCATTCTCATCAGAATTGGTTCAAAGAGGGGAAAACACACACACATGAGTGTGTGTGTGTATATATGTATATATGTGTTTGTACACACATATGTGTGTGCGTATTTATGGATGTATAAACAGAAGAGCTCAGTAGGGTATAGAAATCAAGCTAATTGATTAGAGAAGTAGGGGAAGAAGAGAACATCAAAAGAGGGATGGGTGATAAAAAGGAGGCCAGATTAAGGGAGGAAATGAACAGAAGCAAAAGAGTTTTGAAGAGGGACAGGGTAAACATTGTGAGAGAAGAAAAAGCAGAAGAAAATTGGGTTCAGGGAAATATACAATAATCATAATTGTGAATATTAATTGAATGAATTAACTTATAAAATGGAAGTTGACAGTACAATGGATTAGAAACCACAATTCAACAATATGTTATTCATGAGAGACATACTTGAAACAGAAAGATTCATACATGGAGTTAAAATAAGGGCTGGATCAGAATCTATTATGCTTCAGCTAACTAAAGAGTACATCAGTGGCAATCATGATCTCAGACAAAGCAAAAGTGAAATTTCTAATTGAAAGAGATAATCAGGAAAATTATATTTTGATAAAAGGTACCATATACAATGAAGTAAAATCAAAATCAATATCAAAAAAATCAGCAAGTTTCTCATTCTTCAGATATGTAGGGATATAAGTCAAATTTGTAAAAATAAGATCCATTCCCCGAATGACAAGAGGACAAGTGCCAAGTGATATGACTAGCAGTTTTCAGATGAGGAAATCAAAGCCATATGAATCAATAACCATATAAAATAATGCTCTAAATCACTATTGATTGGAGAAGCAAATTAAAACAACTTTGAGATATCACCTCAGACCTATCAATAATAACAAATGCTGGGCAAGATGAAGGAAAATAGGTACACTAATGAATTGTTGATGAAATTTTGAACTGTCCTGAACATTCTGAAGAACAATTTGAAACTGTGCCCAAAAGACTACAAAACAATGGATGACTTTTGGCTAAGAAATATGACTACTAGATGTGTATCCCAAAGAAATCAAAGAAAAAGATAAGGGACCTCTATGTACAAAAATATTCATAGCAGTTCTTTCTGTAGTAACAAAAAATTGGAAAATGTGGGGATGTTCAACAGTTGGGGAATGGATGAACAAATTGTGGATGTTATTGTCATGGAATGCTATTGTGCTATGAGAAATGATGAGGGGTTGGTTTAAAAAAAAAAATCTGGGGTAAAGCTACATGAACTGATGCAAAGTGGAGTGAGCAGAACCAAATCATTGTACCCAATAAGAGCAATATTGTAATCATGATCAGTTGTGAAAGACTTAGCTACTCTGATCTATACAATGATCCATGAAAATTCAGAAGGACTTTTGATGAAAATTGCTATCCATTTCCAGAGAGAATTGATCAACTCTGAGTGCAAATTGAAGTACAATTTTCTCACTTTATTTTTCTTGCTTTTTTTGTGACATTGTTGATATAGAAATATGTTTTACATGACTTCACACATATAATGGCTATCATATTGCTTACCTTAGTGTGTAACAGAGGTGTTAGAGGGAGAGATAGAATTTGGAAGTCAAAACTTGTTTAAATATTAAAAATAGAAAAAACAAAACACTTGTAACAAATATACATAATCAATAAAGAAGCTACCACTTAAGTCCCATTCAAAATTGTGCATTTGGTTCTTCATCTTGAAATCAGCAGTGTCATGGATAAGCCATCTTATACCAATTATACCAATTATGAGAACTTATTTGTTAAATTTTCAATATGAGCACTTACTTCTTGGAAATTGGCAAATTGACTTATTGTTTTCCTCATTTTTTGGACTCATAATATAATGGAGAAAATGTTAATAATGAAGATTCAACTTAAAAAGTAAAAAAAAAAAAAATAAAACTCTACTGTAGCAGAAAGTCTATCCCCTAGCTCTGACCATGAATTTGTTTCCATTCTTCCAAAGTTGGGAAAAATATAACTCCTAGTGTCTTTAGCAATTTAGACTCCATTGAATAATAGCCAGAATGTCTGATAAACTTTCCTATTATTTGTATACCTCCTCTCCAATAGTATCAGTGTTTTCTATGACACCATCAAGATGAAGAATGTCCTCAGTGATACTCCTTAGCAATTTTCAATGCCATTCCTTTCTTATTGTGTCTTTTTAAAAATGAATTTTAATAAAGTGATAGAAATATATTTTCTTTCCCTCCTATCTCTCATCCCATTGAAAAGAAAAAAGAAAGAAAAACAAGACAATTTCATGGTTTAAGAAAAATTCCCTCCTTGAACATAAATATATGTTTAATTCTGTACCCTGAATTCATCTCCTCTGTCAGAAATCAATAGTCTTTTTTAGTCTTCTGAAATCATAGATAAATATTGCATCAGAATTCTTACAGCTTTCAAAGTTTGTCTCTAAAAAGTTGTTATTACATGAATCATTCTCCTTGTTCGGCTGACTTCACTCTGTACCAGTTCATTAAAGTCTGTTAGGTCCCTTGGAAATTATTTATTTTCTCATTTTTTAAAAGACATGATAGTATTACATTACATTCATGTAAAACAATTTGTTCAGTTCCTTCCTAATTGATATCTATCCTCTTAATTTCCAACTTTTGGCTTATTTTTTCCTTCCATCATAAAAAGAGGTGCTATAAAAATTTTTTATATGTATTGGACTTTTCATTCTCGTATAATCATCAAAATAGAACAAAATTATTTGTCTTCTATCTCATTTGAATACTTCCATGACTACTTATAACGTTAAAACTCTGAAATAATCCTCTCACTTTTCCCCATTAGAATGCAAATGTTTTATCTTTATGAAGTCTCTTCCAATTATTCCCTTTCATTTGCCTTACTTTTCTCTTGATTCCTGTATTTGTATTTTAAAGTCCCCTTTCAGCTCTAGGATTATTTTTTTTTAAGTCAGGGATATTTGAAAATCTTCTGTTTTATCTAGGGTTCATTTTTTCTTTTCTGGTAGAATTCTAGTCAGTTTTGTTGGGTCATTCTTGATTGGAAATCTTTATCTTTTGCCTTTTGAAATATCTTATTTCCTATTTTCATTCTTTTGTAGTATCTGCTATTCAATTTTGTGCAATTCTTATTGAAATATCCAGGTCATTTTTGTGTTGTAGACTTCAGGCAATCCAATGATTCTTAAATTCTCTCTTCTTGATCTATTTTTCAGGTCAGTTATTTTGGATATGAGTTACTCTATATTTTCTTCTATTTCCTCAATATTTTGACTTTGTTTTAATAAATCTAATTGCCAATTGGATTCATTAACTTCTATTTGATTAATTCAAATTTTTAGGAAGTTTATAAAGCTAAGATTGTGTGCCTCTCATTTGATCCTTATAACAACTCTAGGAAGTAAGTACTATTATCTTTATTTTACAGTTTAGGAAACTAAGGCAAAAAGAGGTTAAGTGATTTCCCCCAAAATCCCTTAGTGAGTGTTCCAGGTTGGATTGAAACTCAGATGTTCTTGACAACATGCCCAGCACTCTATCTACCATGCCATACAGTTTCCTCACTTGTCTATATTGGTTTCCTTTTTTAGTTTATTTTGTTCTGTATCAGCTCATATAAGCCTTTCTCCATTTCAGTGGACTCTTCAGTTCATTATAGTGTAGTACTACTTTATTACATTAATCTAAACAATTTGTTTAGCTTATCTTGATGGACACCTGTTTTTTTCCAGTTCTTTGTTATCAAAAGAAAATATGCTGCAGTGACTACCTTAATATACACGGAAATTTTCTTTCTGTCTTTGATAGCTACAGGGCATGTGACTAACAGTGATGACTACGTTAAGTTTTCTATATTTAAAAAAGAATTAAATACAAATAAAAATAAAAATACAAGAGCCACAGAAATTATATTAACATATTTCTTGCCTCTTCCATAAGCAAAGTAGTGTTATTTATTCTATAAATCTAAATATATGTACATATTCATAATCAATTTACATACATATGAATGATATATTTATTTAGATAGGATTCATGATTTCATTTGTATAATGTTTAGGAAATGCTTATTGAGAAAACTCTCCAACAAAGCACCTAATCCTCACTTGCTTTGCAATTTAGAGTCTTAGGGCGTTGCCTGGGGCACTGAGAGGTTAAATGATTTGTCAGGGGTCACACAACCATGATGTGTAGAAAAGGCAGCTCTTTCTGACTGAGACTTGTTCTCTATTAGACCATGGCTACTTTTCATCTACTTAGGAATGATTTATTTTATGATTTTTCATTACCCACCATTTCTAGATACAGAATCAAAGAATTTTTCTTCTAAACTTTCTTTGGATGTTAAAAGATCTTAAGCGTCACCTTGTTTACCTCCCTTAATTTTTCAGGTGCGAAAACAGTCCTAGAGAGTTTAAGTTGCTTATTCAAATTATGCAAATAATTCAATGTTAGAAATATAGGTGTATAAGTACATAAGTGTGTTGATGTATTTTATTCCTGTAGGTTTGCCCAAATGGTTTATCTAAATGAGCTCATAGGAGGTGTAAATAGATATCTTAGAAAGGAGGAAGAGATAGGAACCAGGAAGCAGACTCCTGCTCTTCTAAGTGAGAGCACACTTGGCTAGAATTATACTTTCTGACTCCCTAAATATCTTTAGCCTAAGGAAAATGAATTTTTGGGTATGTTACTCTACTGGTCACTGTCACTTAATAGGAAAGGGGATACCTCCAAGCTATTGTTAATTATACAAAGACCAATATAAATATTCAACGGGAAATAAACTAATTTTACAAGCCATTAGCAAACAAAAATCAGAGAAATTATGTAGATTTATATGTGCCAGATAGTATACAAAAAATGAGCTCTTCCACTAGGAGAAAGCCCAAATAAGAGAAAGTGTGCATCCTCTGTCTTACTCAAGGGGAAATTCCTATTTCTTGTGCAGCAAGCTGGAGATAATACTCCAGACACTGACTCCTTTACATACTAGCTTATTTCCAAAGTCTTTCTTTCCCTTCAGGAACTTCACCCTTAAGAGAGTTTGGAACTACATATGTATTCTTTGGAGCCTGGAAAAAAAATGAACTGTCATCTTTTGTGCCAACTCTATCCCTCATGCAGGCAAAGAATATCATATAACCATTCTGTTCATCAGTAAGGAAAATGTTAAGCAAATGCCCAGGCCTGAACCCTGGGTTACACAGCTGTAATCAAAGTCTTTAGATTCCTGCCTGTGATTTTCCCACTCCAATGTAATATTGCCTTTTATCTAAATCTCTAAATTGGTAAAACATAGCTGAATTGAGACAGACATAGACACATATACATATATGTGTGTATATATGTATGTATATATGTGTATGTGTGTATAGTATATGTATGTGTGTGTGCATGTGTGTATGTACATATATGAAATTGTTAAACTGAAAAGTCTAAAATTGGGATTCTTTTTCCCTGAAAATATCTCACAAGTCAAAAGGAAGAGAAATGAAAATATGTTGAAGCATTTCAGCTAAAACAATTCCCATAGCATTATTCATATTTCAGAACTGTTGATTGATTAGTTTAGTTCACTTGCCTTTGATATATGGTGTAAGCCAAATCTACATTTAAATAAAACTTCTTTACCTTTTTTGTAAGAAACTATACTATGGTGATTAGCTCTTAGTGAAATGGTGAGGAGCAGATGCTCATCTCTTCACTAAGAAGAAAATTGGCTAATGAAATCTTGATCATCCACCATCTGCTTGTTAATGACTACCAACAGCAGGCTCATTTATCTTTGTGTACTTGATCAGAAGGGCTAATGGGTGTTGGACAATGCTAAGCCATCATAAGATGCCTTTTGGCTCACCTGCAAAGCAAAAACAAAGTGAAACTAAACTGAAACTAAATAACCAGACATTAGGAAACACAAGGAGTTATAGATTTTTAAATGGCCTTTTATTTTGTTCAACTATCTAAAGTGGAAGATCTAAGTGAAATACAGATTATAATGTTCAATTTGCTGCAGACAATAGTCTCCAGTGTATAGCCACATCTTTGTGCAGTATTTTAGCTCCAAAACATCTAGAGGACTTAATGTGGAAAGTATATTAAATCTCATCCATAAAGAAACTAGTGTTTTTAGAGGGCAAATCCAGGGTCAAGAATGGAAAAATAATACATTAAAGTTCCTTCAGCATTCCCGGTTAGTGGATAAACATTGGGCATCTATTTCTAGTATTGTTAATCTAAAAATCTAATGTTTATAAATGTTTGATTCTTTGAAAAAGATATAACAGAAAATATAATTCATAAGCATATGTTCAGTATACTGAATTTAAATATCAATAGCACAAAAATTAGCTTATAAATACTCTCATCTTTACCTAACAGAAATATGTTTTCTGCTATTAAATTGATTTTGTTTGACAAAAAAGAGAATAAAAAAAGTTATTCTAGTAATTTTTTCTTTGTACTATGTGCAAAAATGCCCCAAGTTAATGTATATGTTGGGGAAATAAAATTAATAATTCACAAGTATTGTTTCTCTTTATAATTATATTTATAAAAGTAATTGTAAATCTGAAATTAACAAATCCTATTTTGAACTTGAGACCCAGTCTTCAAAGAAAATCAAATTCTTACAGCACTTAAGAAAAAAGTTAAAAGACAACAAATAATTGTGTTTAAAAATTGAAATAAATGTTGTAAAAACTGATAATTGCTTTTTTTTGCAATTTTGTTAGCTAGCACTTATGTTCTGAAGAAAAATCACTCTGAACTCTCCTATTTTGCCTCATTCTTCTTTTCATTTCCTCAAACACAGCCAGGATTATAATAATGAAGATGATAAAAAATATTATTGTAATTATAATAGCTGACATTTATATAACATTTTAAGGCATCAAAGTGCTTTACAATGTCATCTCATTTGATCCTTCAAACAACCCCTAAGATAGGCTGCCAATAACAGGTGCTATTATTATGCCCATTTTGTAGATAAAGGAAACAAGTCAGGACAAGGGTTAAAAGAGTCAGAGTCCCCTCACTATTAAGTGTTTGAGTCTGGATTTGAATTCAGGTATTCCTAATTCCAAGCTCAATACTCAACCCAATGTCTCACCCAGCTACTGTATTTTTATACTAAACAATTAAGCATTGCATAAATAAATTGAGAAAGTTGACATAACCTCTGGAAGGCTGAGGGCTGAGAAGTAGTACAAAAGTGATTTTAAGTTTTTATCAAAATCAAAGACATAAAAAATGATTCTTTCTAACCATTCAAAAGGATACAAATATAGATCAAAATGGTCCCAATCTATTTTACTGGTACAGCAGCAAATTACTGCATATAAATTAATCTCTTAGTACATCAATATGTAGTGTGTCTCATCTACCCACCAATCAATGGAACAGATCTCAATCCATTCAAATCTACATGGATAGCAGTGCAGTATTTGTGCTAACTATACCTCACTCTAATTACATGCTCTACTAATAAAGTTTCATTATATAATCAGTAGACAATAAATATGACATGATTATGTGTTCTATACATTCTTCAGTCAATTGTGAATATGTGAACTTCTATAGAAAATAATTTGTTCCTGAATACCTGTTCCCTTCTCATTTATTCATCCAGAATATACTTGAAGCATTTATTGATCATTTTGATGTATCTTATAAAGATATATGAAGAGAAAGAAATAGTAGAATTGTTTTCAACATAATTCCAAATTCTACTACCTATAAGTCCACAAATTTTATGCCAGATATAGTAAAATACTCAAATGTAGCTGTGATTTCATAAATCTGGGGATTCATTTCAACAATTCATATCACAACAGAGCCATGTCTGTACATACTGTGCAACTCTTGTCCATACCCTCCTTAAGTTCACAGAAGAATGTCTACCTAATATACTGATTTCAATTCCATTGAAATTGATGGTTGTAATTGGAACACATAGACTCTCAGCTGGATGTCCCTTGCTCTGCCACTTTACTAGTTCCATGAACAAAACATTCCATTTTTCTGCTCTAAGAATTTATTCTGGCTATCCCCTAAACTGGAATTTGCTCTAATTGCTAACCTCCCTGGCTTCTTTTATGTCCCACCTAAAATCCCATCTTTTAGTGGAAGCCTTCTTCAATACCTTTTAATTCTAGTGCCATTCCATGGCTAATTATTTCCTATTCATCTTTGATAGCTTACTTTGTATATGTTTCTTTGTATGTTGTCTCCCTCATTGGAATGTAAGCTCCTTGAGGGCAGCAACTGTATCTTGCCTCTTTTTCTGTCCCCAGTACCTGGCATATAGTAAGTATTTAATAAATGTTTATTTATTAATTCTTTACTTTTCATTCATATATTTCATTAATAACACCCTTTTATACTGTTCCTCCCATATAAGATAATTGTAATATTTTTATATGGCTCACACTAACCATACATGATTGCCCTTTAGGTAATATTCAGTGTTACTTCTTTTTTTTGACTATGTGGTTCCATCCATCACCATAATACAGCATCAAAAGCCTATTGTTATTTAAAATAGGGGACTTTCAGTGAGAAGTTTAGGAGTCATTAAAATAATTTTGTATTTCAGCAAAGACAATCTATCCCTTTTTCACCCTCTATTCAATTCTATGGCTAATTCAATGTCTATTTTTAAATTCTATCCAAGATATCAATTTCTATGTTTATATCTATTTTGTCTAATTCCATGTCTACATCTACATCTACATCTTCTATATCTACTTCTATCACTACCTCTACTTCTACCTCTACATCTCTGTCTCTATTTATCTGTATCAGTATCTCTCTGTATTTCTATCACTGTATCTAGATAGATGGATATAGATCTAGTTAGTTATAGGTATGTGTGTATGTGCACATATTATATCATGATATAGGAATGTACACAACATGAAATTTACCTGTGTATGCATACATATATGTTGCATAAGTGCACCTATATGTATATGCATGTATGTGGGGACTATAGACATTCTTTATCATCTTTGGTATTCTCTCAATAATTCCTCATAGGAGTAATTATGGATCAAATTATAGATTGATGGTAGCTGTGTAATTTTCCAATATTTGATGCAAACAGTGCAGTATTTTATACATACAGGAGTGTCTGAAGTGTCTTATCATCTGTATATGAACAATCCTTTTCTGATTTGTATCCTTCAGTAGATCTCTTTCATCACAGTGGTGAACTTTTGGTGAGCATGTTATCTTCCTGATTTATAAATGAGGTGATATATACATGCATATATACACACATACATGCATACATACATACATACCTCAAGGTTTGGTTCCAGACCAACAGAATAAAGCAAATATCTTAATAAAGTAAATCACATGAATTTTTTGGTTTCCCAGTGAATATAAAAGTTATGTTTACACTATAGTCTATTAAGTGCACAATCATATTATGTCTAAAGAAAGTACATACCTTAATTTAAAAATACTGCTGAAAAATGTTAACTACAATCTGAGCCTTTAGTGAGTTGTAGTCTTTTTGCTGGTGCAAGGTCTTGTCTCCATGATGATAGCTACTGAGTGATCAGGGTGATGGTTGCTAAAAGATGAGGTGGCTGTGGCAATTTCTTAAAATAAGACAACAATAAAATTTGCCACATTGAGTGACAGTTTCTTTCATTTGAACATTTAGAGGCCAACGTAGGCTTATTGATTGGCATAATTTAAATATTGTGTCACAGTGAATAGGGAAGCCCAAGGACAGGGAGATAGATGGGAGAACAGCTAGTCAACAGAGAGATCAAAATATATACAACATTTATCAATTAAGTTCATCATCTTGTAGGGGAGTGGTTCATGGCTCCCACCAAATAAAAATACAAAGTAACATCAATGATCACTGATCACAAATCACCATATTTAATGCAGACATAATAACAATGAAAAAGTTTAAAATATTGTCAAAATTACCAAAATATAACATAGAGACATGATGTGGGCACATGCTGCTGGGAAAATGGCACCAATAGACTTGCCTAATTCAGGGTTGCCACAAACCTTCAAATTGTAAAACAAATAAACAAATAAAAAACCTCAATATCTACAAAGTGCAATAATGTGAAATACAATGAAATGAAATACGGCAGTAATCTTAACATGTGCATGGAAGACACCATGTTGAAAAAGAGCCTTTAATGTGCTTTGATCTACATTAAATCAAATAAGTACAGCGGGATTTTATATTCTCTACTCTTTTTTTTTTTAGCAAACTTGTAATAAATACATGGTCTATTTTGGAATATTACTTGTGAAAGCTTTATAAATCATAAGGCATTGGATATGGTAAATAATGAATAATGCTTGCTACTAAGGGAATTCTTCACATTTTGTCACATAGAAAAAAAATGATTCATAACTGGTGAGAAAATCATTCCAGGTTATCTCTCCGTATAAAGAAATTATCAACTTATTAAAGAAAAGATAAAGGTAGGAAATTAGAAAAAGAAAAAAAGAAAAAATACTATGTTCAATTAAAAATCAACTTATATCAAAGTTCTACAACAAGTTATAGGAAAAAAGGAAAGAGGGAAGGATACCAACACCAGTTATAACAACTTCATTGACAAGCTTAACTGAAATAATTCAATTCTCATAATAAGGAAACTCAAACAATCTAAATCATTTTGATCAGCACTTACTTTCTAGAGAGAAAGATGACCTTTGAGGGCAATGATAGTTAGAATATAAATTGATTTATAGAGTCTTTTTTGTGTTTTTTAAATTTTAAATTTAACTTATTTTTGTTACATTTTAAGTTCTGAACTGTCTCCCCCCACCTCATTCTACACTAGAGAAAGCCACTATTTAATACAAATATGTATATATATGTATATATATATACATACACACACACACATATATATATGTTATATGCATATGTGTATATATAAAACCATATTATGCCATACTTCTATTTATCATTTCTTTCTCTGGAAGTGGGCAATATCTTCCTTCATAGGTCTTTTGTAGTTGATTTGAATATTTATAATACTCAGAATAACTTAGTCATTCGTAATTATTCTTCAAATAATATTGCTGTTATTGTGTAAGTAGTTGTCTTGGTTATTATGCTAATTTCACTTTTCATTATTTCATGCAAGGCTTTCCATATTTTGTTTTCTCTAAAATCAACCTGCCCATGATTTCTTACAGCACAGTAATATTTCATCACAATCACATACCACAATTTGTTTAGCTACTCCTCAGTTGATGGGCATCCCCTTAATTTCCAGTTCTTTGCTACCATAAAGAGAGCCACTGTAAATATTTTAGAACATATAGACTCTTTTCCTTTTTCCTTGATCACCTTAGGAAACAGACCTAATGGTAGTATTGCTGGATCAAATGGTAGACACAATTTTTTAAGTCTTTGGGCATAATTCTTAATTGTTCCAGATTGAATTCTGGGATTTTCCAAATATGTCATCATATCATATGCAGAAAGGTATATCATATGCCTCATTGCTCACTCTGATTCCTTTAATTTATTTTTTGTTCAATTATTATTTCTTACTTATTTCTTCACTTAGTATTTCTAATACAATATTGAATGATATTAGTGATAAAGGTCATACTTTTTTACTCCTGATCTTTTTGGGAAGGCTTCTAGCTTAATAATGCTTCCTGATGGTTTTGGTACAGACTTCCTACAATTTTAAAGAAAAATTCATTCATACCTATGCTTCATTCATACTAGAATTACTTGTAGTTGTCTTTCTCTCTTCTCCAGTAGCATGTTGTACACCTTCTGACCTGAGAGGCTCATCTTCAGATGGTATCTCTTTTATCATTTTAGTACTTCCATCAGGTTTTCTTGGCAAAGATACTGCAGTGGTTATCCATTTCCTTCTGAAGTGGATCACCTTTTATCAGAACTCTCCACTATAACCTGTCTATCTTGTGTAACCCTGTACATAATAGCCCATAGTTTCATTGAGCTATTCAAGCCCTTCCACCTCAACAAGACAGGGATCCAAGGAGAAAAGATCACATAGGTAACTAATTACTTGTTATTGAAAGGTTTCTTCAAAGACAACATTAAGGCATATACGATAGGAAGGGAAGTGGTTGAATGGGAAAAAAAAATTTATAGCAAGTATCTCTGGTATGGATTTGTTATCCACGATCAATTTATCAATCAATCAATCAATCAATCTATCTATCTATCTATCTATCTATCTATCTATCTATCTAAGTTAAAGATGTGTGTGTATATTACTAATAGCCATTCCCCAATAGATAAATGGTCAAAAGATTTGATGAAATTATTCTCAAATGAAAAATTACAAAGTATTCACAGCAATATGTAAAAAATGTTTCAGACCTCTAATAATATAAGAAATTGAAATCAAAATTAAACTCTACACCTTGCAAATTGGAAAAAATACCAAAAATGGCAGCAGTTAATGTTAAAGGGATTGCAGAAAGATAGGCTCACAAATACATTGTTGTGAATGTATTTATTGTGCTGTGAAATGGTTACAACCATTTTGGAAAGGAATTTGGGATTATGTAAATAAAGTGAAAAAAATTTCCATTCCTTTTGTACCAGAGTCTCCATTATAGGCTTATTCCCCAAGGAAAACATTGATAAGAAGAAAATTCCCATATACACACAGAAGCATTTTTTGTGATAGTTAAGAATTGGAAACAAAGTACAAGTTCATCAATTGGAGAATGGTTAAAGAAACTGTAGTATATAAATGTAATGGAAAATTACTGTGCTTTAAGAAATCATGTGTGTGATGAATACAAAGAAGCATGGAAAGATGTATATTAACTGATGCAGAGGGAAATAAGAAGAGCCAAGTATGTAAGTGTATGTGTGTGTATATGCACACACATACACACACATACATATACATGGTGATTACAATGATGTATGTGGAAATAACAATGGCACACCAAAAAAAATGAAAGAAAATGTTACACAATGATAAAGATCAAATAGTAATTGAATGAAAAGGTATGAGAAGACACCTCCAAAATACCCCTTTGTGAAGGTGCGAAATTCAGTTGTTACACAATTACACAAATTTTTAGACTTTTTCAATGTATTGATCAGTTGGACTACCTTTTTTTTCTCTAAAAAACATTATTTCTTATTTGTTATATGGGATGTCTCTTTGGGAAAGAGAGTAGGAAGGGCACATGAAAAACTATGAGGATCTAAGAAACATAAAGCATCTGTAAAAATTATTTTAAAAACACTAAGCAAAGTCATTCTTCAGACAATTACGTTTGAAAATTCAGTCAGTAAGTCAGTCAAAAAGCATTCATTAATGCTTACTCTATATCAAGCATTGTGATCAGCACTGAGGGTATAAAAAAAAAGCAAAATATAGTATATGTCTTCAAGGAGCCCACAAACTAAAGAGAGAGACAAGCAAACAAATGTGTACAAACAGGCCTTTGACAGGATAATGGAAATAGAGTAACAAAGAGTTGAGAGATGGTAAATTTCTACAAATATTATTACAACAAACTCTTCTCATCATGATCAAGAGTGGAGTCACTCTATTTGGAATTTAACTTCACAGTCCTGAATATGCTTGTAGAAAAAAGCAAAATTTCAATATAGAAAATAAACTTGGGAAAAGATACTAGAGTAGACTGAATATATGAAGCTGTTAACAATTACAGCTTTGGGGGATTCATTCTTAAAGCTTTCATAAAAGGAAAAGATACTAGAGTTTTGAAAAATTTAGAAAGTATTACCTTTTAAAAATCAACAGATAGCCAATAACTATCAATCTTTATGCTTATTTCCCCTCTATTTTATGAATATATTTTATAATTTGTGTAAATGTTTTATGAAATGATGTATATATGCATAAAATATATTCGTGCATCAAAGACATTCTTTGTGGGAGTGTAATGCTGCAGAGGCATAACAATAATAAAAAATAATGATTGGAGCAAAACCTTGCTACAGCATTTGATGCAGTTGATCATCCATTCCTTTTGTATTTTTTCCTCCCTTTTTTTTGACACTATTCTGTCATGATTCATCTCCTGCCTCTATGAACTGTCCCCAATCTATTTTTGTAAGATCATTACCACGTCCTACCAACTAAAAGTGGTTGCTTCCCAAGGCTCTGAACTAACCCTCTTCTCTCTTCACTTTGTTTCTCCTGGTGATCCCACCAGATTTTGTGGATTCAAATCTCATGTCTATTTAGATATTTCAGATCTATATGTCTATCCCTGCTGAGTTCCAGTCTTTTACTTCTAACTCTGCTGGATATCTCCACCTGCATATCCCATAGACATCTCAAGTTCAGCAAGTTCCCAAATGAGATCATTATCTTTCCCCCTAAACCCACTCTTTTAAATTCACTCTTTCCACCAAAAGTACCACAATTGTTCCAGATATGTAGATTAGGAGTCATCCATTTTCTTTTCACCTTCATTCACTTCTATCCTTGTATTCAATCTGTTGGCAAGTTTTGTCTTTTGTGATCATAATCTCATCAACTCTTCTTTGGACAAATGCCATAGCTTCCTAATTGATCTTTTCCGTCCCTCCCCTCTCTAATCCAAACTTCATATTCTTGCCGAACTGATATTCCTGAAGCACAGGTCAAGTCATTTTATTCTGCTCAAGACTCTTGAGTGATTACCCTATTGCCTGAAGAATAAAATACAAATAACTTCATTTAACACTGAAAGTCCTTCCCAATTTGGCCCCAACCAATCTTTCCTAGCAGATTACACAATAACCTCCACCTCAAACACTAACCACTAACTGACTTTTCTCGTACATGACATCCATTTTCTGTTTCTTGTCCCATTCATGAAATGATTTTTTTTCTCTTTTCTGCTTTTTTGAACGCCTAGTTCTCTTTAAGACTCATTGTTAGACCCACGAGGCCTTTTCTGATTCTCCCAACTGTTAGTGTATCTTTATATTTGGGCAATATTATTTATTTTATGCTGAATTTACTACTATAAATTTATTTTGCAAATATTTTACATTTATATAACTATATATTGTTGTTTTGACTATAGAATGAAAACATTTTGAGGGAAAGGACAATTTCATTTTGTGTTTATATCCCTAGTGCTTACTACAAAGACTGATGTATAGAAGGTATTTAATAAATGATTCATATTGAATGGATTACAACCTATTCCATTGGAAATCTTCAAGAACTCATAAATGCTTATATCCCATAATAAAAGAATTGAAGGAAACAAGCATTAATATAGGGCCTACTATGTGTCAGGCACTATAACTAAGTGCTTTTTGCAAATATTATTTCATTTGATCCTTACAATATAACCCTTCAGAGTAGTACAATAATGAAACATTAGTAGGACTTCCATAGTGAAGGTCCTACTATCCTACTATAAATTTACCAACTTTTAAGCCTCAGAATATACAGATAGTTATATTGTGTTACTAAATGTATGACAATGAAGCAGAACATATCCATAAATTCATTGTACAGAAAACTAAAGAAGTGTAATAACAAGCCAGTAATACAGACAGTAATTCAGCCACAGTGGAGGAGGTAAGAATGTCTGGTCAACAATAGTGAGAGACAGATTGAACTTGAATGTATAGATTAGAGTAATTCTTTTCATACTCCTCAATTTCTTTTACTTCTATTCAGCATTAATAATTAGTTCTTCTCACTCATCTCTTTTGCCTTGGCTTCCAGGATGTCAGTCTCTCTGACTATTCTCTGTCTCCTTTCATAGAAGTGTCACATAAAATTAAAACAGCACTAGTCTCAGATTCAGCAGACCTAAGCACTAATATGTAATAGTTGTGTGACCCTGGAAAAATCATGAAATCTCAGTTTCTTATATTTTAAAATGGATATACTAATTTTGTACTGCCTACCTCAAAGTTTCTTTTGACCAGTTTTAAAGCCTTAAAACATTATATAAGCTGGATTATTATTATTATTACTATTCCTAATATCACTTAATGGGGCATTTTCCATGTGTTTTTTTTTTTGTTTTTTTCCATGTGTTTTTTTTCTCCTACTGGACCTAGGTATCTTAAGCCTATGATTTTGATAAAAGCATACTTGAACAAAGTTCCCAGTACAATTTAAACACAACTGGTTTATAGAGCTACAGAAGGGTATACAATTATTCCTGAGCAGACAGGAGAAGAGGATCAGGTACTAAGCACTGAGCCAAGGTCAAAACCTGGAGGGTCAGCTAGATAGTTCAGTGGATAGAGTGTTGGGCATGGAGTCGGAAAGACTCATCTTCCTAAGTTCCAATATGGCCTCAGAACTTACTGTATATGTGACCCTGGTCAAGTTACTTAACCCGTTCGCCTCAGAGCTGGAGAAAGGAAATGGCAAACCACTCCAATGCCCTTGCCCAGAAAACCCTAAATAAAGTTACAGAGAGTTGGGCATGAATGAAATAATGACTGAACAACAAAAAGAAAACCTGGAGAGACAAGTCAAGGAGCTAGAATGTCCTGAAGTTAGTGGTGTTCTCTAAATTAACAGGAGAATTAAAAGTTAAGTATTGCAATGAGATCTATGAAGGAGCTAACATACCCATCTCAGAATTCAGACTGCAAGGTTTTGGTACCAAAAGAAACAAGTTTTTGAGCAAGAGAATTATCATATTTTGTCAGAGTGGCTCTCCTCTAAGGTAGATAAATTTTGTTAGCCCACTTGTATGCAGTGATTTCCTATCCTCACCCTCACCATAATTTCCTTTGTCTAAAGAGCTCCTATTTCCAAGAGTACTATCATTAACTTCCTTGGAATTTATGTCGCAGCAAACGTGTCTGTCCTCAGCCCTATTCTTTTCCATGGCGTATCCTTTGGTGATCTTGTCTACAACTTTAGCATCAACAATCACTTCTATGCCAATGATTCCCAAGTGCTTGTGTAATGTACCCAGATTTTATTTCTTTCCCAAGCATCAAAGTTAAATTTGTAATTGCTTATGCTGAAGTGTCAGCAGCATATCCTAGCATATATCCAGCCCATGCTTCATACTTAAAAAATTCAAGACTTACCTTTTCATTTCTCCTTAAAATATATTTCTCTCTTTGACTGCCATTCCTCTTCCCTCAGTCACAACAAAGCCATCTTTGACTATTACTGCTTCCTCAACCCCCGTATCTAGTCACCAAAATCTGTCACTTCTACTTCATAAGGTCTCTCATATCTTCCCCCTCCTTTCCAATATCACTATCATCACTTCAATTTAGCATCTTTTATTGCCTATCTAAGACACAAAATTGCATCATAGTTGAAGACTTTATTTACATCCTACATAAACAGGCATGTGCTACATATTTCACTAATGTATGCACCCAGGGAGTTTTGTCTTATGTCTAAGGCAAACATATTAAATAATTATAAAAGATATTATTTTTGTTCACCAAACTGAGGAAACTATAACTTAACTGAATTTAATGAGTATAACTGTACTTAAAAAATACAAAATCTGCAAAAGGATACTTTTATTCAAGTCCATCCTCTAAGATATAGAATAACCTTATAATCTTAGATGTTGAAAGCATTTATCAGGTGTTTACTATGTGCCAAGCACTGTGTGCAGCAATGGGGACAGAAATACAAGTAAGCAAGGACATACCTAACCTCAAAAAGCTTATATTGTAACAGATAAATTGTAGAATTAGGGCCCAATAAAATAACTATATGGCATTTACTGTCCTAGACTTTGTGGATACAAAAACCAAAAATAAAATAGTCCTAAACTCAAGAAAATTACATTTTATTAGGGATACAGCATACATATATATAGTATATATTATTTATAAAAAACAAAAAAAGTAATATTTTGGACATCTGAAGGTATTTTCGGTTTAAAGCATCAAGAAAGACATCATGTTGAAGGTTTCAATTGAGCTAAACTTTCAAGAAAGCCAGGGATTCTAAAAGTAGGCAGAGGAGGGCACACATTCCAGGCACAAGGGATATTGTGTTCAAAAGCTGTCTTGATTATACTTGCCATTCACCTGTATCTATCCTAATAACCCCTAAATTTTAATCAATGCTTTCTCTGTTCTTATGTCTAAGTTCCTGAGTGCTGTAACATTTTTTATTTTATTTTATTTTATTTTATTTTTAGTGAGGCAATCAGGGTTAAGTGACTTGCCCAAGTTCACACAGCTAGTACGTGTCAAGTGTTTGGTCTGAGGCCTGATTTGAACTCAGGTCCTCCTGACTTCAGGGCCAGTGCTCTATCCACTGTGCCACCTAGCTGCCCCTTGAAACATTTTTTTTAAATCACACTAAGTTCTCCTACAAACATATTCCATCTAATCTTCACTGTTCCCTCTCTGCAGTCTACAAATCCTGTCATTCACCTCTGATTAACTTGGTTACATTTACCATAGTGGCTTTTCTAAATTCCCTTTCTCTTCAAACCTTCAATTTTATCCCTACTTCCTGCTTTATTTAGAAAATTCAATCAAGCTTCATAAATTATTCTATCACTTCCCCTTCATACCTCAAAACTCTATATTTCCTCTCACATCATCTCCTTGCTTCAGTCTGAGATGATGATGTGTTCCATGCTATTGCCAAGACTAACCATTCCACTTGTTCCCTTTATCCTATTTCTTTCCATTTCCTCCAGAATCATTATTTTTCTCTGTAATTTTCAATTTCTCCCTCTTTTCTTACTTCTTTCCCTACTGTCTTCAAAAATGATTTGGTATCCCCAGTCAAAACACACAAATACACACACACACACACACACACACACACACACACAAGAGAGGGAGACTCAGTTACTCCCTCCAGTATTTGGATAAAAGAACAATCCAGTTCAGAACTATATATTCATGTGCCTAAAGAGTTCAATGTTGGTAGTAATTCAAACTAAGCCCCTGAAAAGATATGTTTGGTCTGTAGGGAAGAGTCAGGAGACAAAGGTTTTTCCTCTCACTTTGACCAGAGGGAGACTTTGTGAACTTTGACTTGGACTTATAAAGTTTGGACTTCTTTTTGGTATCCCAAAGGTATTCCAAAACAGCAATGACTGGCAGCAATCAGGAGCAAAAAATAAATAAAATAAATAATCTGACAAAAGACTATTTTGAGGCTCTACAAGGAACACAGTGGATAAGAATATCTTGTCCAAAGGGAAACTGGGAAGGATCTCATGAAGAGAATAAAAAGAATACCAATAATCAGGAGCTCTGAGCTTAAACCCTTTGTCACATTTCTAAGTTTCAGCTTACTTTCTCTCAAACTCTATATGTAATTAAGAATATATTTTATCTTTCCAAGATGTTTTGTTCCAGTGAATATTATTATGCTATCTTAGTAAATAATACTAAGTAGGTGCATTTACTAGCTAATTAAGTTTGGCTGGCTAAATTATATTAATTAATAATCATTGGAGAAAGCACAGTGATAGGGGCTCATGAGCAATATTATTAGGGAAACAAGTCCCCCACAACCCTGGAGGAGAAATAGCAGACATTCTTTGGGGACTCAACTTGTCAATGTGAGTGGGAGTTGAGATAGTAGACCCACATCATTGACTACTTGTATGGAAAACATAGATTCAACATAAAACATATCTTCAATACTGAATTCAATTTCTGATTTTATTTGGTGGCATTTCATACTCTCATTCACCAAAAGCTGAAATCTTTGAATCATCTTTTAGTCTTTTTTTTTCTCTTTCCTTCAATACTCAAATTAGGTGGCAAGTCCCATTGATTCTTTTCAATATCTTTGGCATGTCTTCCTTCATTCCACTCACACTGTTACTATTCTAGTTCAATCTTTCAAAACATCTTGTCTGAACTAGTTTATTAAGCTCCTAACTGGTGACTTTACCTCTTCAATCCATCCTTCACAAAGACTCCAAAATAATGTTCCTAATGCACTGTTATATCCATGGTGAAAAACATTCTTAAGCTTCCTATTACCTATTGAACAAAATACAATTTTCATAGTCTAGAATTTTTAAGACCCTCCATGATCTTAATCTACTCTCACTTTCTAGACTCATTTCATCCAAGTCTCCTTCACGCATTCATAAATCAAGTCAATCAGTACTGTTTCTTACTGAATTCAATATAGTATCTCCTTCCACACTTTCATGAAAGCATTTGATATACTTAAAATGCACTCCCTTTACATTACTTGTTAAAAAGCTTTCTCTTCCTTTATGGTCAAGCTTAGGTAGCACTTCTTCCATGAACTTTATTCCTATGATCCTCTCAACTGAAAATGATATCAACCTCCTCTAGTTTTCCTATAGCACTTAGTTTAGATAACTCTTTTGGTTCAGTTGCATTCCAACTTGTATCATACTTGTGTATCTGTTCTATCTCCCCTACTAGAATGTAAAGAGTTCACATCCCATGACTGTTTGGTATTTAATCTTAGTATCCCTAACTCCCACAACAATTAGTTACACATATTAGATGCTAAGTGACCAAATGATGAATTGAATTTATCTACTTTTGACTATTTGAATAATAAAGATAAAAAGAAATATAATATATTTGATGTTTTATAAGGTTTAAGTTTTTAACCAACACATTTATTTGTCTCTTCAAATATTTGTAAGATAATTGAGGTCAAGAATTCTATCTTATGGGGCAGCTAGGGTATAGAGCTCTGGCTTTGGAGTCAGGAGGGCCTGAGCTCAAATCTGGCCTCAGACACTTGACACTTATTAGCTGTGTGATACTGGGGAATTCACTTATGCCCATTGCCTAGCCAAAAAGCAAAAAAAAGAAAGAAAAAAAGAAAAAGAAAGAAAAGAAAAAGAAAAAGAAAAGGAAAAAAGAAGGAAAAAAAGAATTCTATGATATGCATCTTTGTACCCCACACAATACTTAATGAAGTCTTATATTTACTAGGTGCTCAATAAATGTGTTGCCTGATTAACTTTAGAAGAAAATATTGCCTTTAGAATAGCAACTAACCTTTGAGGATCTGACTTGATAATGTAAGTGGGAATTGAGATAATTGCCCCAGAATGTTAAAGTATTCAAATATTTTGATTCATAGTGTTTTACTTAAGAATATCTATCCCAGGCATTTCATAGTGTGAATTTTACTTGAAGGGTCAACTTAAATATACATAGCTCCAAGCAATATTTTACAAAGCCATGACCTTGGCAAATCTTTTATTTTTGTCTTAATGAAGTGATTATTTTCAAGTTGAAGTTAATTGCATTCAATGGTGATAAAAGGGGCTGAAGAGAATTCCTTCAAATGTATAAAATATAAGGAAAACAGATATATTTATATATAGATATCTATATCTATCTATATATATGTATATATAAAACGTCAGCTGATAAAATAGGCAAGTGAGTGTTCTACTAAAATACACTTAGAGATATGGCTTCTACAACCTGATAAGGGAAATAAGACAAAATTATAGATGACAATAGAAGAAATCAATTATCTGAACAACTCAATAACATAGCCACATAAGGAAGGGAACTTGGGGGTCAGAGGAGAAAGCTGGGTCTAGTATTTTTTAGTTGGCTTAGCAATTAGTGGCAAACTCAAGTCCAATAATTTGTTGATATTTACATCAGTGACATGAAATATCACATGTCATGCTTATCCTTTACCCAGATAGAACTCTGAGTTACCTGTATGCTTTGACATAATATCAAACAAAATGACACATTTATTTAGAACTTTAATTTTTATGAACTTTCCTCATATCCTATGAAATACCTGATTTTGAAGATAAGGTATCTGAAGCTCAGAAAGGTGACATGATTGGTTTGTGGAGGAAATTTGAGAAGATGTGATCAATGAATATGACAAGGCTGTATGTTGTCATTTTATTTATTAATTTATATGCAGAATACATCATGTGAAATGCCAGGCTGTATAAATCAAAAATTGGAATTAAGGCTACTAAGAAATATCTACAGTCTCAGATATGCAGACAACACTATCCTGATGGTTGAAAGTGAAGAAGAATGAAGAAACCTTTCAATGAGGGTTAAAAACTGGTTTGAAGCTTAAGATAAAAAAAAAAACTAATATCGTAGCAAGGATCCCATGACTTTCTGGAAAATAGAAGGAGAAGAAATGGAAGCAGTGTCAGATTTTATATTCTTGGGCTTAAAGATCACTGCAGATGGCAACTGCCGCCATGAAATTAAAAGACACTTGCTTCTTGGAAAAAAAGCTATGACAAATCTGGACAGCATACTAAAAAGGAGAGATATTACCTTGTCAGCTAAGGTCAGTCAAAGTTATGATTTTTCCAGTATTAAGATATGGCTGAGACGGTTGGACTGTAAGGAAAGCTGAACACCAAAGAACCAATTCTTTCAAATTGTGGCACTGGAAAAATAAAACCTTTTGAGAGTCCCTTGGACAGCAAGGAGCACAAATCATTCAATATTAAAAAAAATTCAGATTATTATTTGGAGGTATAAAAACTGACACTGAAGCTTAAATACTTTGATTACCTCTGTAAGAACAAAAAGTCCAGAATATCAAAGGAACTAATGAAAAAAAATGCAGACAAAGGTGTCCTAGCTATACCTGATCTTAACTTGTATTATAAAGCAGCAATCATCAAAACTACTTGGTACTGGCTAAGATAGAATGGTGGATCAGTAGAATAGGTTAAATATGCAAGACACAACAGTCAATGATGGTACTAATTTGCTGTTTGATAAATCCAAAGACTCTAGCTTCTGGGATAAGAAATCATTATTTTGCAAAAGCTGCTGGGAAAACTGGAAAAATGTACAGCAGAAACCGGGCATAGACCAACATTTTACACCCTATACCAAGGTAAAGCAAAATGGATACACAATTTAGATATAAAGACTGACACTATAAGCAAACTAGAAGAGCAAGGAATAGTTTACCTTTCAGATCTATGAAGAAGGGAAGAATTTATGACCAAACAAGAGACAGAGAACATTATGAAATGCAAAATGAAAGATCTTTATTTCATTAAATTGAAAAGTTTTTGCACAAATAAAGCCAATGCATCCAAGATTAGGAGGGAAGCAGAAAACTGGGAAAAATTTTTACAACCAATATCTCTGATAAAGGCCTCATTTCTAAAATAAGTAGGGAATTAAGTAAAATTTAAAGAATGCAAGTCATTCCCCAATGGATAAATGGTCAAAGGATATGAATAGGCAGTTCTCAGAGGAAGAAACTAAAGCTATCTATAGTCATATGGAAAAAAATAATGTTCTAAATCACTACTGATTAGAGAATGCAAATCAAAATGACTCTGAGGCACCACATCATATCTATCAGATTGGTTAACATGACAGAACAGGACAACAATAAATATTGGAGAAGATGTGGGAAAATTGGAACACCAATGCATTGTTGGTGGAGTTGTGAAATCATCTAACCATTTTGGAGAGCAATTTGGAACTATGCCCAATGGGATATAAAACTACGCATACTCTCTGACCCAGCAATACCACTTCTAGGTCTGTATCCCAAAGAGATCATAGAAATGGGAAAAAGGCCCACATGTACAAAATTATTTATAACAGCTTTTTGTGGTGTCAAAGAATTGGAAATTGAGGGGATGTCCATCAATCAGGGAATGGCTGAACAAGTTGTGTTATGTGAATCTAATGGAATACTGTAGTGCTATATGAAATGATGAGCAGGCAGAATTCAGAAAGAAAAAAAAACTTCAAAGACTTACATGAACTGATGCAGAGGGAAATGAGCAGTACCAGGAGAACACTGTTCATAGTAACAGCCATGTTATAGGATGACTGACTTTGATATACTTGGCTCTTCACGGTTGTCTTCTAAGATAACTACAAAAGATTCATGATGGAAATTGTATCCACACCCAGAGAAAGACATATCGAGTCTGAATGCAGATGGAAGCATACTATTTGCTCTCCTTTTCCTTTGTTGTTTTGTTTTATTACTTCATTCTCATGGTTCCTCCCATTAGATCAAATTGTTCTTTACATCATGACTAATATGTTTAACATGAGTGTATATGGAGAGCCTATATTGGATTGTATGCTGTCCTGGAGTTGGGGCAGAAATAGGAGGGGGAGAAAATTTAAAACTAAAAATCTTATGGGAGTGAATGTTGAAAACTAAAAATAAATAATTTAAAAAATATTTTGCTTACCTAATGAGAAGACAAGACTCACTAAAAAGAGGCCATGATGTTGGGAATGATTGAAGGCAAAAGGAGAAAGGGACAGCAGAAGATGAAATGGATAGAGAGGATCATGGAATCAATGAAAATGAACTTGGACAGACTTCAGAAGAAACAAGAGGATAGAAGGGCCTGGTGCACTATGGTCCATAAGGTCATGAAGAGTTGGACGTGACTGAACAGCAACAACGACTTGAAAATCTGAATCATTTTTCAATAAAGAGTTTCCAATCTGAGAATCTCTTGAGAGTTCCTGCCAACCAGAAATTCAACAATGTGTAAGATAGCAGAAATTTGTTAGGTATCTACAGCAGGTAGAGCATTGTATTAGATCATGGAACTTTGAGCTAAAACAGATCTTATTGATCCCCAAGGCAAATGAGAAAACTAAAGTTCAGGGAGGAGAATTGATTTTTCCAAGATTATCAATGTACCAAGTGTGAACGCCAGGATTTGAAACCACATCTTCTGACTCTAAAGTCTATGCTCTGTCTGCTAATACATGCTGTTTCCACATAAAGTAGTTAAGAAATTATGATACACATATTACTCAAGTACAAGGCCATATATAATTAGTATATCAGAGAAAAATAAAACAAAGGGTTATATTAAAACAGTGGAAGAAAATGTCATTACTTTTACTCCAGGGGATAAAAATAAAAAATATAATAATAATAATAATAAATAATAACAAAAATAAAAAAAGATTTGTAGAGAAGATAACATTTGTGTTAGACTTTAGAAAGGAGTTCATCAAGTTAAGTCATGGTAAGCTATGATCAAAGATATGGAGGCTGGAAAGTGCAAGGCTTCTTTGGGAAAAATCCAATGTAGTTAAAGTCCAATGTTGTAGGCAGTAATCCAAAATAAATCTGGAAAGATGGACTAATGCCATTTTGTACGATGCTTAAGGAGTTTAACTTTCCTTGGTTTGCCACTGAAAAATAATAGGTACCAAAAAATTATGACCAGACATATAAAAATAACATTAATTGGATGAAAGCATCAAATGTTTCCAAGACTTTGCAATTACTGGACCCAAATCTCACCAAACATTTCATGCATTCTTTTGTTAATTCTGTCCCGTAGAATTCCTATCCTTCTCAATACCACTCAGGTATCTCCTCCTATGTGAAACTTTTCATGATGTCATGAATTGTTAGGATCATCCTTATCAACAAATTGCTTTGTATATATTTTGTATTTACTTATTTCTATATCTATCATTATTTATCTCTAGAAGAACATAAGCTTCCAGGGAACAGAAGTTGGGTTTGTATTAGCATCAAGCACAGTGCTTGTTTTTAACAAAGGTTATTAAATGAATGGATGGATGGGAAAATGGAGAAAATAAAGAGAAAAGAACAAGCACTTATTAGGTTCCTACTATGGGCCAGGCACTGTGCTAAATGCTTTACAAATATTATCTTATTTGATCCTCATAACAACTCTGTGAGATTGATGCTTTTATCTAAATTTTACAGTTGAGAAAACTGAGACAAACAGGTTAAGGACTTGTTATGTCTCACTGCCAATAAGTGTCTGATGCCACATTTGAACTCAAGTCTTCCTAATTCCAAAACTAGTGATCTATTCATTGCATCATCTAGCTGCCTCGGGATAGAGGCAGAAAGACTTCTTAGGAGAATATAGTTATCCCTTCCCCATCACAGGGATAGATGCACATCATCCCCATGATTTGGAAAATCCACATAAAAATTTTTGACCCTTCCTGAATACCAGAGAAGTTTGAATTGTTATGGTATTAAAAGATAAAATATGTTGATACTATACAATATCATACACATATTTTATGCATTGCTGAGTTTCTAAACCTTTTCTGTGTTCTCTGCTGGCCTTAACATGTCATCTGAGGTTTCTGCAAAACTGCCAAAAAATTTCCATTTAATTTCTCTTGCTGACTTGAGATACATCTTAACCACAATGTAGAAAGTTATGATGTGGAAGGAATAACTGTACTTACATAAATCAGGAGACTGTCAATGAGGGCCTATATAATGAAGGTAACAGTGGGAATGAAAATCAGAAGGATTATAAATTATAAATGTTACTTACTATTATATAGTGGATAGATAGTTGGCCTCTGAATCAGGAAAAAAGTATTTCCAGTCTCTTCTCTACATATACTGACTTTAGGACCCTGAGTAAGGACCTTAACCAAGCAATGCTCTAGGCTGCTCTTTAAGAGTGTCAATTGCAGAACAAATGCAAATTTGCAGTAGTGAATGAGAAGAGTCAGAGATGGCACCACTATCTGCTGCTCTGCCTGGTTTCAATTCTAGTGAACAAAATGCCTTTCCCAAGAAAAGCTCATCACTTCTAAACTTAAACAGCCTTGTTGCTAACTTAATCCCAAATTGATATCACCTCCCAGCTCTCTCCACTTTGTATCCTCTGCTCTGCTTGGTATCAACTCCAATGAACAAGACACCATTCCCCAGAATCATCACCTTACTTTCCTGCCTCTTTTTGTGTGTTGTCTCCCTGATCAGCTTGTAAGGTCCTTGAGAGAAGGGACTGGCTTTTTTTTTTATTAGTAATTGTAATCTCAGTGCTGGTGCCTGGCACATAGTTGGTGCTTAATAAATGTTTATTGGATTGGATTAGATAGCAAAATTAAGAGGAAGAAGAGGTTTGGGGAAAGCGAATAAGCTTAATTTGTGACACACTTAGTTTGTAGGGACAGTGAGTGGAAATCTAGTTAAAACTTATTGATAATAAAGTCTGAGGATCAGGTTTTAGGGGAAATTATGCATTTCATGATAGTTTGAGACTATGAAAAAAAAAGTGTTAGGCATTCCACATTCCAAGTGTAGACATAACCCATGCTGTCTACTAGTAGATAGAAAAAAATCCTTTTTCACTTGTTTCCCCATACACCTCTTGATTTTCCTCTATCATTGATTCCAAGCACTATTACTATTTTCACTGGACAAAGATTTTGAGAAACTGGCATATATTCCTCTTAGCAAATTAGCGTAGGCTATGATTGGTCTTTCTAAACTCGGTATCTCAAATCACTTAATAGTGAGTTTTCACGAAAAGATGTTATGTTGAATTCAACCCATGGAAACGAAACACCATACAGAAACAAAATTCAGTAAGTCCATATGCCGCATAAGCTCATATTAATCAATGCATAAAAATTCTAATGGTAATGCATCTTTTCTAGGGTGTGTCCCTGAGGGGAGAGAGGGAAAATTAAAGACTTAAAAGGATTTCTTGGGTGATTTATTGAAAGAACACAAAAGGAAAAAAAGGAAAATCTTTTCTAACTGAAATATCTAGTTAACATCCTTGAAGCATCTACACTTAAGCACTTTCTAATAAAATACAATCTAATATTTTCCGTTAGTATGAAACATTTAATAAAATGGGAACTTTTCTTGATATAAAGATATTTCCCATTACTTCTGAAATGTAAATAATTAATACATTGAAAAACATGGATACACACACACAGGAAGTCATTGTGTCAAACATTACATGGGGAAAAAAACCTTTTAGTTTTATTTACTTCCTCTACATAAAATAGTTCTGTCAGTTAGGTATAACAGGGAAAATCAGGAATGGACACTGAGGTAAAAATATAGCAATACAATCTCTGGAGAGTTTTTCCCACTTCAAAATTCTTCTCAGGTTTTATTTTTTTTTCCTTCCTTGTAGACTTTCTGAGTCTAGTAGATTATATGTTATTTCATAGTTAGCTTTGCTCTCACTTTGCCAGACATATCTGGGAAAAATCTCTAAATCTATCCACTTTCACTTTAAAAATAACATAGAGCAATCCTCTATATCTCAATTTTTCTTTCCATTTGGGAATCCTTGGGGGGCAGAATGCCCAAAGCCCTACTTTAATGTCAATCATCAATATACATAATATTCCTTTAAAGCTATTTTTTTGAATAGTGTGGGTTTTATGGGTATACCTTGGGGGGTTTAAATCAAGTTAATTTAGAAATTCATTTAAAATCTCAATCTATAATAAAAAGCTACTCATTTGAAAAATAAATTATGAATGAAATAATTGAATTATGAAAATCTTTAGTAATAATTTATATATTCTCATTATACAACTATGTAATATATACAATTTGACTATATGTGTATATTGAAAGATAGATGGATGGATAGAGAGATAGATAGATAGATAGACAGATAGATAGATAGATAGATAGATAGAGTCAAACAGTATTATATAATATTAAAGCTTAAAACTGCACTAAGACTTTTGGGACATTTTGTATACATGGTAAGTATAGAAGGCTAGATAGATAAATTATAGATAGAAGAAAGTTAGTCAGTCAGTCAAGAAGCATTTACTAAGTTCTTCCTATATTCCAGATTTCATGCTAATTTCTGGGGATAAAAAACACAATTAAGCACTACACTCTCTGCCCTTAAGGGACTGACATTTAAAGGGTAGTTCAAAAGATACAGTTCAAATGTGGATCACACATCGTGGTGTGGTGAGGAGATGATGGACAAATGTTATAGAGGACAGACAAGATAAGTTCAAGGCTCACCCATCAAAGACTAAGTTCCAAGGAGTCTAGGTCCACGGTTGATATGAAATAGAGATAAATATGATGGAAGCAGTGTAGACACGTCATATGAGAGATGGCTGGGAAGACTTAGGAGTCAGTATGGTGCAGCATATATAATAATAATAATAACTCACATTCAAATAGTTATTTTAAGATTAAGTGGTTATAATTATTCTCATTTTATCCATTAGGAAACAGAGAAATCAGGTGACTTATCCACAATCAGACAATGATTATTAAGTGCCTTCTGCAAGATTCAAACTCAGGTTTGCATGACTCCAATAGCAGTACTTTATTATATCATGTTGGATCTAGGACCAAAGGGTTATTCTTTGCTTTCTGTCATGGTATCTCCTTCAGTGAGGTAAAGGATTGGATCAGTTTTCCTATAGTTGATTCAACAAAGGGTCAGCTCTTCAAAGGTAGTAATGTTCTAAGTGTTAGTGTAGTTCAGTGGAAAGAAGAATGAATTTGGAGGCAGGCAACCTCCATTCACATCCTAACTCTTCCTCTTTCTAGTTCTGTGATCTTCAGCAAGTCAAGGAAATTTTATCTTCCTGGGACTCAATTGCCATTTATATAAAATGGAAGTGTTAGAGTAAATTGCCTGTAAGGTCTCTTCTAACTCTAATTCTATAATTCTACAGGCATATTAAAACACAAAGTAAATATATTTGTTGCAAAAAAGTAGTCCTCATATTTATCATGTATATTGCAATTTCATTAATTTTATTCACACTAAACACACACTAAAAGTACACAGCATGAATCTCATAGTATCATAGATTTAGAGCCTATAGTATAAGGGAGCTAAGAGATCTAACCTATTTATTTTACAGAAAAGGAAACTCAGAGCCAGAGAAGTTAAATGACTTGCTCAAGGTTACACAGTTGCTAAATAAAAGAAAATGTAATTGAATGTAAATCCTGACTCAAAATTCATTATTTATTCTATTGTACTATACTTTCTTTATTATCCTTTGATGAAATAACCCTTTGATGAGTCAAAATAAAGGAAAAATACTAGAAAAGGGGACCTAATGGCAGATAGCAGATAATCCATTCATACTTTGTTGTTGCTCAGTTGTGTCTCTTTGTGACTCTATTTGAAGTTTTCTTGGCAAAGATACTGGAGTGGTCTGCCATTTGCTTCTCCAACTCATTTTATAGATGAGGAAACTGAGACAAACAAAATTAAGTGACCTACTCAGGGTCACAAAGCTAGTTATGTGTCTGAGGCCAGATTTGAACTCAGGCGTACCTGACTTCAGTCCTAGTGCTGTATCTCCTGCATCATTTAGCCGTCTCCACCTTCACACTAAGGTGCTTCAAAAATAACTACTAACGACTCACTGGAACATTCTGAGTCCATGTTTTCATCATTTTGATATTTGTTATTGTCTTATGGACTCATTAACTTTTATTCTAATTTTTGAGATGTTTGTTGTATGGGTAAGGCTTTTTACCTTCTTGTCCTAAGCTTTTAAGCTGTGGACTAAAGGATCCGATCTAGGAGGAAATCTTATTGCTGCCTTCTTGGACTGAGTTTTATAAGATCTTGACCTGGATTTTGGTCTAAGAAACATACCTATGGGCTTGTTCATGCCTATGCTTCCAGTAGACTACTGCTGACCCCAAAAAACCTTTAGCTAGTTAGAAGTCTGTATAGGTTCAAAGTAACAAAATTGCATTATCTCCTCTGGTAAGAGCTTGCTTCCCTGGTTATTTTGTTCCAGATTTCAGACTGGATGCAAGTTGGATGATGGAGGTGAACATACATCTGAGATTCTATTCCATTCCCTGAATCAGAGACACAAATACACCCTGCTTTTCTTACTGTTTTTTGCATAAGATACAGTCTGTGGCTGTGACCACTAATTACTCTGGACCACCAACCTAGTCCTGGTCCACTCAGTTCACAGAGGATCCATTTCTGGGATGAGGATGACTGAAGTGCTAGCTGGCACCTTTTCCTTCTCCCTGCATGGCATCAGGCTAAATCCAGGACTTCCTGTTGCTCAAGTAAATAGATACAGGAGGTCCTATTCAGAGACAACACTAAAAGTCTGTGCAGCACACCCTTGGCTGGATTTCATCCCCATTGTCCATAAGCCTCTGTATTTTTTTACTGAAATAGGCTGGAAAAGATGACTCATAATTTTTCCTTCTTTTCCTGATATGGTAGATTCTGTAGGTTTTGGTGAGTAGTTTTGAGAGGTAGCTGGGCTGTATTGTTTCTTCCTACTCCTCCATCTTGAAGGATCTCTTCACAGCAGTTTTTCACTTAACAGGATTCTGCTTTCTACATTTGTCTATAGGTTTTTTATTTTATTTACTCTCTCCTTATCCTTTCCTGGTTTAGGCTATATAACTATGTTTGTCTCATAAAAAGAGTATTATAAAGTACTGTCTCGGTTATTGAGAAATATTTGTGCAGTTCTGGTATAAATTATTCTTTAAAAGTTTGATAAGCTTCTCTTGCTCCTCCTCCCATAATTCTTTGATATCTATCTATACTTCTTTTCTGTAATTGGATTAAGATCTCCATTTATTCTCCTCTTATATTTGGGTATTTTATATTTTTGAATCTATTCTTCACACAACTCCTATTCTAGCTCTATTTACCTGAACTAATTAGTTCCTTCATTTTTCTCTCAGTTTCTAATCTTTCTTCTCTCTAATCATCCTCCATAAAGCTCCTTACATAATGTTTCTAATGAACAGATCTGGCCATGTCAATTTCCTTCTCCAAAATCTCTGGAGGGTCCATAGTCATTCTAAAATAAAATACAAAGCATTTCCCCCCCTCATAGAATGCACACTTCACTAGAGTAATATCTCTCTCTCTCTCTCTCTCTCTCTCCCCCCCCCATCAAGACTGATTTGGTTTGACTTTCTTTCTATAGCACCTAAGAGTTTCCTGCACATTTTAAAAATATTAGTTGAATTAAATTTTAATATTAAACATAAGTGAATGAAACAAGTAATTTTAATATACTTCTGAAGTAGTTACAGGGGCATGCAATTATGAAGGTCACATGGTCTGAGCTGGCATATGTTATTTGAAGAGATTACCATTTTTTAAGGTTTTTACATTTATGATATTTAATCTCCTTAATCCTTTCAGATTATACTGACTATTATCATGTCTTATTTCAACACTTTGATACACAGATAAAATAAGAAACTATTGACTTTTCCTTCATTTAAATGTCATTATGATTTCAAAATATGATGTCTAATTCTATGAAACCAAAATATCCCAGACCAAATATTCAATTATTTGTGGCCTTTCTACATATTTCTCAGGCTCTTTTCCTCTGAAAGACCATCAATCCAAGTACCTGTATAAATAAGAGTGGGTATTTAAAAAAAATAACTTAATAGATCTGTGAAGCAATTCACATATGCACTTTATCCAATTAAATAAATCACAACCTATCCACCTGCACTTTCTAATTGTGGGTGACCTTTGATCATATTCTTTTTTTTTTAGTTTTTAGGCAATTGCGGTTAAGTGACTTGCCCAAGATCACACAGCTAGTAAGTGTCAAGTGTTTGGTCTGAGGCCAGATTTGAACTCAGGTCCTCCTGACTTCAGGGCCACTCCACTGCACCACCTAGCTGCCCTGCTTTGATCATATTCTTCTATAAATCTTCTAAAGGGAGTTCACTCACCCAACTAGTTGCATGTCATTTTCTAGATATAGCACTCAATTTTTATTGGTAGATCATATATGTTGTCCATTGGTTATTTCTTTTTCCTACTATATCATTGAAATTTCACTGATACACATTTCTTTAATGTCAGTAAGAATGATGGTTAAATGATTATTATTTTATAGTTTTATTTAAATAATCATGACAAAACCATGCTGCACAAAATCTACTTGTCTTAAATGGGCCAGAGGGAATATTGTGTATTCATTTAAGCAATTACTTTCTTATCCAATTCTAGTCCTGCTTACCAATATATATTTCTTGAGTAAGCACCTGCTGTCAGTTCAGTTGAAAGCTATATTCCTCGTAAATTCAGTTTCATTAAAAGAGATTAATTCTATTTCATATCAATAGAGTAATACTTTTAAGAAAAATAGAAAATAAATCAATAAATACACATACCAGTGAGATTAAGTATGCAAAGTATTTTGTAAAGGAAACTATTGTGGACCTGTGATTTCACTGGTATAGGGATTGTCCTCTTTATAAAACTCTCTCTACCTGTATAAATCTACACTTTCTCTGCCTCTTAAGATCTTAGAGTTGTGTAAAAAACTGAGAGACTTACTGATTTGCCCAGGATCACACAGCCACCATATGTCAGTTGCAATGTTTGTGGTCTACAGTGGATGGTTGATGATAAGGTTTGTGTTCTTCATCTTACCAGAAAAAGAAAAAAAAACAACTAAGTTTGTGACTCCTTTCTAAGCTTTATGAGGAGCTCAGCAGCTTGGATATGTTTAGGCATTCCAAGATGAGAGAGTGTGAAAAGAGAAACAGAAAGGGGAAAGTCTATTTCTGATGGCAGAGAGTAGTTGGTAAAGATAGGTATTTCCATTGATCTGTTGTCTATGATGGGTTTTGGTATGACCTGAACAGATGGTAAGAGGTGGAGGTAAGGGTACACATGTTTCTTCAGTCTTAGAGAGTTACTTGTGGGCTTTGGAAATATATTTTTAATGTTGTTATATTCTCTTATATTATGAACCAAGTTTATTATCCTGAACTGTTATCACTGTGATGATCAAACAGGATTTCAGAGGACTGTGATAAAACATGTATTCCACCTCCTGAGAGAGAAAAGAAAGTTTTAATGAAGAATGAGAGAAATATTTTTTGGACATTACCAATGGGGAATTTGGTTTGATTTACTATACATGATTGTAATGAGTTTTGTCTTTCTTGTGTTCTCAGTTGGAGATGGGATGGGGTAGGAGCATGAGAAGGTAGATCTTGGCTGATTAAAACCAATGAAATATTTCTTTTAAGTTAAGTTAAGTTAAGTATAATTACTATATATATATATCAGGGACAGGGCTTGAACCCAGATACACATACATGCATGTGTGCATGCATTCACACACATACAGGCTGATATTTTTAAAAGGCAGTTCCAGGTGATAAATAGTAAGCTAGGCTTGGAGTCAATTTATGTGTCTGAGGAATACTGGCTTCATCCCTTAGCCTATCAGCACTCCCCAGCAATTCTCTAAGGCTTCAATTTGTGGAAGAAATGCTGATTTTTATGGTGGAAGAGATTTTCTACACCAGGATTGGTCCTATTCCATTTATATCACAAGTTATGACCACTCTTCTACTCAAAAAAAGAAAAAATAACTAATTATCTATCCACTCATATGTATCTAAGTACATATATATAGATAGATAGATATAAATTTATATACACATGTTAAATACTTGTGATTTTAAAAAGAATAAGTTTTCAGTAATGATTCTATATCTTGGTTTTGAAACATGTACTAATATTTTCTTTTCAGTAAATATGTAAATTTTTAAGTGTGCCCTAAATAATGGTTTTGCCTATTAGTAAGTTTTTATGTTTTTGTTTTTGCTATCAATGGATTTTACTAAGCAATTTTTCAGTATAATGTGGAAAAAAGCAAGATTCCTCCCCTCATGGAGTTTATATGTTATAGTGACTGAATATATAGAATGAAAAAATTCATAGAGGATTTTAGATATTCATGTATTCATGAATATGTGGCTCCTGGAAAACACAAGAAATGCTACCTTAATAGCATTCTTCCTGCTGCTTTCCATTTCAATAAATCACAAATCTATCTGACCAAAAATTCAGGTAACATGTGTTCCAGAAAACTTCTTTCAAAAATACTGGAAGCTTTTTGAAGATAATGTTAGTGATTCCTACTATGTCATGGAAACAAATGACTTTTCAACAAGTTGCCTTACAGAAGGAAGGCGTTGTAACTCAATGGGTGCTTACTTCTTCATCTTCACATTTCAATTACCAAAATACCATTCCAAAATGACTTTTAATGTGGTCGGTTCAAAACAAACATAAACTACCTTTGTTTTAAAATTTATATAGAGTTATGAATTTAACCCTCCAAAAGCACAAATACTAACTTGTGTGCAACTTAAAATCTTAGAGTAGGATGTTTTTGTTTTGTTTTGTTTAAATACTGATAGTCAGAATTAATATATTTTACAAATATCATTTCATTTGATCTTCATTATGATCCCTATTTGACAAATGAGGAAGCTGAGGCAGATAGAAGTTAAGTGACTTGCCCAGGGTCACACAGATAGGAAGTCTCTACTCCTGGATTTAAACTCAGGACTTTTTCACTCCAAGACCCAGAGTTATGTTCATTCTGCCACTATGGGCTATCTTGAGATGTCATGGACTCCTTTGGTAGTATGGTGAAGACAATGGACCCCTTCACAGTATAATGTTTTAAAATGCATAAAGTAACATGCATAGTATTACAAAAATTATATCAAAATACATGTATAAAAATGGTCATGGATACAATATTAATAATCCTTGCCTTAATGAATTTTCTGAAGGACTGAAAATGTATCTCTCTCTAATTACATAACTATTAAACATCAGAAAGAGAATTTGAACACAGATTTCCTCAACTCAAAAAAATATTTCTCAGTCTATCCATTAGCTCATATTGTTACTCTTAATTTTTTCAAATGATTATTCTTGTTATTGCTGTTTGCTGTCCTTAATTTTTGAAGAGGAGCAATGGCATCACAGGAGATGACTTGCACATGAATTGGATTTAAGTGAGGTAGTGTTGCACAAAGTTATCAACTTCACTCTCTCTTCCAGAGTTATCAAAGTCCAGTGGCAAGAAAAAAGTCAGGATGACAGGCGATGGCCCAGGATGCAGTGGATGACATTGGTCTCTTACATTGTCTGACTGAGATTGAAGTGCTCCACCATGCTTGTTTCAGTTACCTCCATGGCAGTTGGAACAAATTGTTCTCATCCACGCATTACACTTGGGGAAGTCTTTACATGCTTGGCCACCAAGATGTGGCCACTGTGCATGCTCCAACTTGTTGGAGCCACAGGGGAGAGTTGAGTGCCAAGTGGACACCAAAGGTGGATGAGCAGCCATGAAAAAGGCTCAGCAAGTCCTCATGACAGAGGTGCTAAATTTGATATAATACTTTATTTTTTTAAGGTGGCACAGGGCCTAGAATCAGGAAGTCCTGAGCTCAACTCTGGCTTCAGAGCCTTCTTAGAAGTATGATACTGGGCAAGTTAAAAACCTCTGAGAGGGGTAGCTAGGTGGTGCAGTGGATAGAGCTCTGACCTTGGAGTCAGGAGGACCTGAGTTCAAATCTGGCCTCAGGCACTTGACACTTACTAGCTGTATGATCCCTGGGCAAGTCACTTAACCCCAACTGCCTCACCAAAACAAAGCAAAAAAAAAAAAAAAAAAACTCTCAGAAAGTTTATAAGCCTCTGTTTCTATTAACTCAACTGTAAAATTAAACAACCTGTCTCACAGTGCTTTGATGATCAAATCCGATAATGTTTGTGAACTGCTTAGCACAGTACCTGACACATTATAGGTTCTTGATAAATGCTTCTCTTCTCATTCTTTAATCATGTTGATGATTCCACAGTAGAGAATTTCCTCCAGTTCCATAATTGTATAACTTCATTTTAATGCTTCTATCATAGTGTAAGGAACATCCTTTATCTTTAGCCTACATTTCATAGTGAACAGTCAAGAGAAAAGGAAAATGATTATTTGATCCAAGAGATTCTTATTTACCTCTGCTCTGCCCTGTCTGGTTTTAGTCTGACTCAGAAAAATGAAAATAAGAACATGAATAAAACATAGCAGATTGTAAATAGGTTAGACCAAGAGTGTCTGAAAATTTTACTCTACTAGGAAATGTTGTTGCTGTTGTTGTTTTCCACCCTAAACTAGCCTACTCCCTTAATTTAAGGCTAAAATGAACCAAACTCCTCTATCCTATTCAATTACTATATACCATAGCTTAGTTGAGGAGTTTATATTTCTTGATAATTTCGTAAATCCTGTGCAAGGAAAATTGCAGGTAAGATTAGTACTATAAGTCTGACTGCCTTTCCTCAGTATAAGCCTTCTATTGTGAGTGAAAAGTACTTAACAAAAGTTTTGGTCACTTTCATTGCACATGTGAAAACCCATTATGCAATTGAACTCAATTCTGCATGACTGGCAGTCTCTAGTTTTGGATTTAAAAAGTTATTTAGAATTGTGGATAGGATGTAACAAAATTTCACGTAGAACAAGGAAAACTACATAGAGATGTCTAGACTCTCACATGAATGGGAGATGGAGGAGGAGAGAAAAAGTCGTAATAAATAGCAAAAACTCCTATCCATTTACCAACTCAAATGCTCAAAATTATACTTTAAACCATAGAAGATGTTTGCATTAGCAAATTATTGGCTAGAAAAATAAATATCATAAGAATGTCATTACTTTGGGTGAATCTTTACAGGGAAAATTCCACAAAGTACCTTAAAAGGTCAATTGTATCAGGCTCTTCTTCTTTCTCTTTTGAAATATGTGAATTTATTACATTGTAAATTTTATTTATATCAAGTATGTTGGATACTCTTTTGTTCCAAATCTAAACCAAACTACATGAGATAATGCTCAAATTTAATATTTTATTTTTTAAAAGGAATTATTTTGGATTTATATGTGTGTTAGCTATCTATTTTAAACTGAAATAACCATTTGAAAGATGTAAGAAGAGGGACAAACCCATAATTTTTTAATACATTTCTATACACAGTTTTGACTAATTTTTGTCATTAAATAACTGAATTCACTATTAGTTTTGGAATTATGTAGGGAAAGTTTCTACATGATTTTCTAATTCCTTAGAAAGGTATAAGAAGAAAGAAAAGGTTTTGTTTAATAATTTTCCTATACATATTGCTCTATCATCTCCTTAAAGTTCTCTCTTGATATCACATGGGGGTATAGAGGTGACCCTTATGTCTGGAAGGTTGAAACAGCGAAGCAAAAATTCTAAGCTCTAAAATGCATTTTACTGTATATAGATATCCACTTTATTTTCAGTTCTTTGCCACCACAAAAATGGTACTAGTAATAATTTGATATATATAGGTCCTTTCTTCATCTTTACAGTATAAGCCCAATGGTACGATCTCTAGATCAAAGGATTTAAATAATTTATTGAATTTTCTCACATTGCTACAAATTATTTTAAATAATTTCAGAACAATTTAAAGCTTAATCAACATTTTATTAGTGTTAGTATTAGTATTAACTTTTTGTGTTTTTGTTTTTTGGTCATTTTTTTTTCAAATTGATGGGTAGAAGATGAAACCAGAAAGTTGTTTTAATGTGAATTTCTTTTATGATTAGTGATTCAGAGAATTATTATAGATGGTAGTAGAGTTTTCATTTCTTCTTTTGAAAATTGATCATCTTCTCTGCCCCCATGTTCCAACAACCTACTTATCCTATAACATCCCTTTGCTTCTGCATATCCTCCCTCTGATAGGTTAGTTCCTTATGGAATCTTCATTTTAAGGAACTGCTCAAGCTAGCCACATTCATTCCCTGATTCTACTTTGGGATCCACTCTTGACTCTTCAGATTTCTTTCTTCACTATGTCACCAGGAAAGTACCCTCCTTCCATTGTTTTGCTCAATGACTTTTATGTCTTTTCTTTCCTTATTGCACTGTAATCCCCATGAAGTCAGGGATTGTCTTTCATTTTGCTTGGATAGGTATTCCCAATGCACAGCACAGTGCCTAGCACATAGTAAGTACGTAATAAACACCTGTTAACTTGCCTACCAATTGAAGAACATACATATCCTTTCTGAGAATATGGTTTCCCTTCTCATCTTTCCTTGACCTTTCTCTAAACTTACTTTCTAGGGTATACATAGTAAGATGTTTATTTTTTCTTTTTAATTTTTCTCTCTTGTTCAATACTTTTCTTTGGTATTGTATCAGGAGGATTTTAAATTTGGCACTCTACCTACTAGGATCTTGCCAGCAATTCTATTTTATATGTGTGTGTATATACACACGCACACACACACACATATAAATATGTATACACACATATAAATATATATACATATACCAGAGCTTGCACTGGTCAGGAAAGATCAAAATCAAATTATATAGATGACTTGCTCAGTCCACAAAAACACCATTTGACTCATATTTTGCATGATATAAAGAGGAGATGATACCTAAGTAACTGAATTTGCCTGATCTTTGCAGTAGAGAGGGAGAGACAATTATCAGGAAAAAAATACATGTTACTGGTTTCCAATTTATTTGAGATTGTAATAACTAAGCCAATTCAATTGTCTCTATGTGTTGTTATTGTTGTCCCTATTCTCATTAATAACACTGTAAAAATTTATTTAAATATTTTTTCAAACTAATGACATTAAATTATTTAGTAAATTGATATTTATCTATTCATTTCAGAAAGTATTTTCAAAGAACTTACTACATTCTAGATAGGAAGGAAGAAACCAAATGTTCAATAAGTGCTTATTACATACTAGGCATTGTGCTAAGCTGTTTACAAATATCATCTCATTTAATCCTCACAACAACCCTAGAACATTAGATGATATCATTAGACTCATTTTACATTTGAGGAAACTGAGTCAAACAGGTGTTAGATGGCTTGTCCAGGGTTACGAAACTCATAAATTTCTGAAGTCATACTGGAACTTAGATCTTCCTGACTCTAAGTCCAATGCTATATCCAGCTAGTGCTACCTAGCTGGCCCAGTTCCAGGAACAGAGAATAAGCAGTCATGGTACAGTGGATAGAGTGCCTGGACTGAAATAAAAAAAAAAAAAGACTCATCTGCCTGAGTTCTAAGTTGGCCTCAGTCAGCTATTAGTTGTGTGACCCTGGACAAGTCACTTAACCCTGTTTGTCTCAGTTTACTCATCTGTAAAAATGAACTAGAAAAAGAAATGGCAACCCCTTCCAGTATCTTTACCAAGAAAATCCCAAATGGTGTCACAAAGAGTTGACACAACTGAAAACAACTGAAACAATAACACCTGAGGATAAAAAAGATTGAAACAAAATAATCTTCACAATCAAAATCAACAAGTATTTATTAGTTTCCTAGGTCTTCAGAGCCGTTGTGCTGGGCTCATTGTTTTATGCCTGTGAAATCTGGACAGTATGCCAGCCCCATGCCAGGACATTGAATTGCTTTTATTTGAATTGTCTTAGGAAGATTCTAAAGATTACCTGGTAGGATAAGATACCAGACACTGAGGTCCTTTCTTGAACTAAATTGCCAAGCATTCAATATCTACTGCAGAAAATGCAACTTCAATTAGCTGGCCATGTTGTTTGAATGCCAAATGTACACTTGCCTAAAAGACTATTTTATGGAGACCTCATGCAAGGCAAGTGCTCACATGGTGATGAGAAGAAGCAATACAAGGACACTCTACAGGTCACTCTATGAACTTTGGAATTCATTGTGTGACATGGGAGACATTGGTACAGTGTCTTGTACAGTATGCCCAGCATGTACAGTAGTGGTACAGTACGCTCAGCATGGCATGCCCTCGACAGATAAGGTTCTGTACTCTATGAACAAAGCAGAATTGAAGAAGTTCAAAAGAAACACAATATATGCAAATTTAGAGATTCCACTCCAAATGTTCCCATGGACTATTTGTGCCTGACCTGTGGTAGAGCATTCTGAGCTCATATTGATCTGATTAGCCACAGTTGGACGCATTATAACTTGACTCTAACATTGTGATATCATTTTGGTCCTCTTTCAGAATGAAGGACAGCAACCAATTAACCAACCATGTACCAAACAGTATATTAGATATTAAAGATATCAGGCAGAAATGAAATAGTCTCTTCCCCTAAAGTATTTACAGTCTCAGGGGAAATAGCATTTTTATTTAAATTGACATTTAAGTAATGTTAATATACATACAAAATGAATTCTAGGCAATTGTGGAGTGGGACACTAGCTATTGGAGGGATTAGGAAAGGCCTTATATAGGACTGAATTTGAACTCAGATTTGAAGAAAACTCAAGATTCTACAAAGGGAGGTGAGGATAGAATATATTCTCACTAGGAGGGAAAATTTGTACAAAGGTATGGAGACAAGAAATGGAATTCCATATGCCATGGTACTTACTTCATTCCCCAATCAATAGATAAATATTTAAGTAGCTACTATGTGCCAGGCACTATCCTAAGCACTGAGGATACTAAAACAGGAAGGAAGCAATCTTATATTCTTATGAAGGAAGATAAGATTTAAAAGGAAGTGAAAAAAGCAGAGAAGAGGGTATCCTTCTGGAGAGATAGTGAAGATCTCACTGTCTGAGACACAAGTGTATTATATCTCTAGACAACCTGGTTTCATTTAACTACTTTTCAGTCAGATACATTTTTACAGAAGAATATTTATTTCAAAGCTATAATAAGAACAAACTTTCCTCAAAACCTAAAGGTATAATCCCCACTTATACCACCCTGGTGTCTGGAGAAGGATATTAGGTTCACAGCTTAACTCAGTTCCTATATAGCATTAGTCTCATCAGATTCCAAGTTTAAAGTCACCTCTGGGTTTGCATCCTGAGACCCTCACTTTTCAGAGCTTTTCTACTGAACTGGTTGAAACATGTAGCCTGGATTCCTGGACTCCAAGATTGCTATGACTTATGCTCTGAGTATGGAACTAAAAAAGAACAAATGAAATAATACCTATAAAAACCCAAACCTATTTTGGGAAGCTGCAGAGCCCAAGGAAGGGAAAAGGTTTCTTTTTTTCAATGCTTTTCTAGTGCCTGTAGAATGCCATTCAAAGAAAGAGAGAGACACACAGAGAGAGACAGAGACAGAGAAAGAGACAGAGACAGAGAGATGAGTACCTGTCTGGTGTATTGAAAAAAAATTCCAGTTTTGACTGTGCAACTAATGGAAAGATACTACTCCCAACCACATATGGTACATCATAAACATTCTTTTCTCAGAATAAAGTCCTTAGCATTACTCACATGAGTTCCTCCATCTTAGGTGATCTGGGTGCAAATTGTGCAGATTAACACAAGAGGAAATAGAATACTTACATACCCTATCTTAGAAAAGAAACTTAAGCCATCAATGAGTTCCCAAAGAAAAAATGTCCAGCAACATGTGGATTTACATGTAATTGGGAAATATTTAATGAAATAAAATGCAGTTAATATTTGCTAATGTAAACAATACAAGCCTAGGTTCCATTGTAGACTAATTCAGTCTCCCATTTGTGAAACAATGAAGCATCATAAAAAGAGTGAATTTGGAGTCAGCAAACCTAAGTTTGAACCTATGTTTTGTTGCTTAGTTATCATATTGTAGGAAAGAAATCCAGAGTGATACATTGCACAGTGGATAGAACACTGGACCTGGAGTCAGGAATTTAGGTTTAAATGAGTTAAGACACAACAGTACTATATAAATGCTATTGTTGTTGTTAATTAAATCATTAATTGGATAATTATGTCATTTGTCATATTGTTATTACTACTAATACTAATACTACTACTACTTATAATAATAAAAACTAACTTTAGGTGAAAAAAAACCAGTCTGAATAAGAGTCATCATTTTAGCTTTGTGTATCACTTCAATTCCTAGCAAAGTACTTTTCCAGGTTTCTCTCTGATGAAAATTTAATTACACCTTTCTTAACAGATTTCACGTATCTTTAATCAAAAGCCAAAAAACACCAGTGATCCCTGCAAATATCTGCCAATTACATACTTATGCACTTTATACCAAGAATTTATTGTTTGTATCCCTCAAGAAATTTATAACACTTACAAAAATATTCTTTCTGATAAGCAAAAAGGAGTGCCTAGAAGCTTCAGTAGTATAATGATTTATTACCAGTGTGGTGATTATTTAGTATGATAATCCTGCCCTAATTTTCTTGATTATATAAAAGCCCTTGACTCAGTTCCACACTCATGACTTAGTCATATACTGCAAATATATGAAATGCATACTAATATCATCAGAATACTAGAATATTTGACATTCACATGGAAATTTTTCTACCTAAAACATGTTACCAACAAAATGATGTCAAGAAAAATTAATGTAAAATGTAGAATCAAATGAAAGAGTGAATGTAAATAGTAACTATTTGTCTTTTGGCCAGCAAACCTAAGGGTCTTCTCCTCCTCTTGATTTTTTATCATTAAAGCTGCCATCCCTGGACTTACTTCTTAAAGAGACCTAATTCCTGAATGGGTGTTGCCTCACTCAAAGGGAGAACTTGAAAAGACTATAGCTTTAAAGGGTCAAAGTCTCCCACTGCATGCTGGGTCATCTCCGCTTGTTCTGATTAATATCTGGCTACTGGACCCAGATGGCTTTGGAAGAGAAAGTGAGACTGATGACTTTGCACAGCCCTCCCCACTCAAATAAAAGTCAATTGCAAGTCATGTCATCATCTCCCTGATGTCATGGTCCTTTTCAAGAATGAGGGATAAAACACAGCCCACACAACCACATATAAATACTATATTTTTAATATTATCTTTCAGGGAAATAGCTTAATGGTTCTGCCTATTTCTTATCCCATTATTATCACTCCTGAATATAACTAAATTTGATTTTCAAGTCAAAAAGATAACCTTACTAAAATTATATTAGTCTCTTGATATTGATGGTATTGAGGTATATGGCACATACCATGTAGTTCATCACATAGAAACTTTCTCCAATATTAAAATGATATTTGACTTTGATATTGTGATGTTTAGAAAGGTTTGAGAGACATAGCTTCTGGGTAACTTAATCATTTTATTAATAAAGCCAGCAGGTTACTAATAAAAGTATGGTCATTGGCCATCTCTCTTAGATCAAAGACCCTTAATGGCAGTGGGGTCACAGTTTATATGCCCTTTGAAGAGGAGATGCTCCTGAGGAATGCCTAATCATCTATGACTGGTTAATCAAATGGGAGGTGGGCTATCTTAGGGCATGTGACTTAAGTCACTCATGGTCAAAGAGACATCATTTTCTATATCACCTGTCTTGATAATAGGGAGAATCAGCCTTTCGTGGGACCTGTGATAGCAAACACAAAGTGTAGGATTACACCCATTAGACTAAATGTAATTTCTTTTGCTGTCTGATTAGGTTTTGGCCTGGGGAAATCTCTAACAGATTTCTCAAACTGATTGGTTTCTGGATGAGGAAGTAGAAAAGGGGAAAATCCTTGGTCCTAATACAGTAATTGTTCATTAAATATGACAGAAATAGATAATATATAGATAGATATCGATATAGGTTCTTAATGATTGCCACAGAAGAATATAGATTGATGGCATTGACATCTCAAAATGAGGTCGAATGGAATGAAAACAGTAACCACAAATACCTTGAACATCACCGGAAAAGTCACATGGAGTGCAAGACTACCCAGAATAAAGATAAGAATGTGTATTTTACTAAACTGACATATCCTGAAGTCTAAGCTTAACCACTCAGTTTCTCAATCTAATCACTTCCCAAGAGCTATTGTTCCACCTCAAATCAACCACACACAAAAATGGTCATATCATTATCTTGCCATTCACCTACAAATGTATCACTTTTATGTTCAAGAATTTTGAAATCCCATTATCTTCCTATAATCTATGGTTTTTAAACTGTCTCTCTCTTTCTGCCTTCCCTTCTAAAATCCTACTTTTCATCCTCATTGTGACCTCCAATCACTTGACTACTCAGCTCTCCTCCAGGCCACCTCCCCTGTACTAGTCACTCTCTTCTCTTTTCCCAACTCCCTTTGTGAATCAATTCAAATCTACTGTTCTCCTTTCTTGAATTCCGAGCCCCATTATCACATTGCTGATAATGCCCTGTCAAGCTTCAGCCTTGGTTCACTCCTACCATTTCCCTGTGCTACTAAACAAAGGTGGCAAAAATTATACAACCCTTCTGACTAGATGCACTACAAATTTAAGTTACACAACATTAACTGGGCTCTCAATATTGCTAGACAATCTTGCTATACATCATCAACTCATTTTCCCAGTATCAGCAGATATTACAAACATATTCATTCCTCCTGAAACCTCTAACTACTCCCTTTCTCCCTCATCCTCTTAGCTAATATCTTTGCCCAATATTTTGTAGAAAAAACTGAGGCAGTTCACTGTGAACTCCTTCTTCTCCCTTATTCCCCATATTTTATCATCCAGAGGCCTTTTGCCACTTTCTCCTCTTTCACTTCTATTTCATATGATGAAGCAACTTAGTCCTTATCAAGTTAACGCCTACTTTTTCAAGCAATCCCATTCTATTCTGATTCGTCCAACAGATTTTTCTGTCATCCCCACTCTATCACATATTTTTAATCTCTCCCTATCTACTAGAGCTACTACTCTACTTTCTTTTTCTTTTATTTTAATTTATTTCTTTATATTTTTCAACATTCACTACCACAAAATTTTGAGGTCCGAATTTTCACCCCATCTCACCCCTCCCCCCACCCCAAGATGGAATACATTCTGAATACCCCTTCCCCTAGTCACCCCTCCCTCCTGTCTGTCCCCCCCTTCTCTTCTCCTCTTCCCCTTCTATTTTCCTGTAGGGTAGGATAGATTTCTCTATCCCATTTCCTATATTTCTTATTTCCCAGTTGCATGTGAAAATATTTTTTTAAACATGTGTTTTTAAAACTTTGCATTCAAATTTTTTCCCTTCCTCCTTCCCCACCCACCCTCATTGAAAAGGCAAGCAACTCTATACAGGTTATACATGTGCAGTTATGCAACACACTTCCACAGTAGTCATGTTGTAAAAAACCAACTCTATTTCCCTTAATCCTATTCTGCCCCCCATTTATTCTATTCTTTCTTTTGACCCTGTCCCTCATCAGAAGTTTTTACTTCTGATTACCCCCTCTCCCAATCTGCCCTCCCCTCTATCATCTCCCTGCTCCCTTGTCCCCTCCCCCCCATTTTCCTGTAGGGTAAGATGGATTTCCATACCAAATTGAGTGTGTATGTTATTCCCTCCTTAAGCCAAATCTGATGAGAATAAGATTCATTCATTCCCTCTCACCTTCCCCCACTTCCCTTCCATTGTAAGAGCCTTTTCTTTTCTGCTTTTTGTCAGATAATTTACCCCGTTCTACCTCTCCCCTTCTCCTTCTCCCAGTATAATCCTCACTCACCACTTAATTTTATTCTTCAGATATCACCCTTTCATCTTCAACTCACTCTGTGCCCTCTATCTATCTATCTATCTATCTATCTATCTATCTATCTATCTATCTATCTATCCATATGTATTTTTCCCTCTAACTGCCCTAATACTGACAAACATCTCATGAGTTACATATATTATCTTTCCAAGCAGGAATGTAAACAGTTTAACCTTAATAAGTCTCTTATGATTTCTCTTTCCTGTTTACCTCTTCATGTTCCACTTGAGTCTTGTATTGGAAAGTCAAATTTTCTATTTAGCTCTGGTCTTTTCATCAAGTATGCTTGAAAGTCCTCTATTTCACTGAATGACCATTTTTTACCCTGAAGGATTATACTCAGTTTTGCTGGGTAGGTGATTCTTGATTGTAATCCTATTTCCTTTGCCCTCCAGAATATTATATTCCATGCCCTGTGATCCCTTAATGCAAAAGCTGCTAAATCTTGTGTTATCCTGATTGTCTTTCCACAATACTTGATTTATTTCTTTCTGACTGCTTGCAATATTTTCTCCTTAACCTGAGGACTCTGAAATTTGGCTACAATATTCCTAGGAGTTTTCCTTTGGGGATCTCTTTCAGGAGGAGATCAGTAGATTCTTTCTATTTCTATGTTGCCCTCTGGTTCTAAAATATCAGGACAGTTTTCCTTGATAATTTCTTGAAGGATGATGTCTAGGCTCTTTTTTTGATCATGGCTTTCAGATAGTCCAATAATTTTTAAATTCTCTCTCCTGGATCTATTTTCCAAGTCAGTTGTTTTTCCAATGAGATATTTCACATTATTTTCTAATTTTTCATTCTTTTGGATTTGTTTTTACAGTGTTTTGATTTCTCACAAAGTCACTAGCTTCCAATTGCTCTATTCTAATTTTTAAGGAAGTATTTTCTTCAATAAGCTTTTGGACTTCCTTTTCCATTTGGCCAATTTTGCTTTTTATGGCATTCTTCTCCTCGTTGGCTTTTTGGACCTCTTTTGCCATTTGGATTAGGCTATTTTTTAAGGTGTTATTTTCTTCAGTATTTTTTTGGGTCTCCTTTAGCAAGCTGTTGACTTGTTTTTCATGATTTTCTTATATCACTCTCAGTTTTTCCTCTACTTCTCTTACTTGCTTCTCAAAGTCCTTTTTGAGCTCTTCCAAGGCCTGGGACTCATTCATATTTTTCTTGGAGGTTTTGTATGTAGGAGCTTTGACTTTGTTGTCTTCTTCTGGTTGTATGTTTTGATCTTCCTTGTTACCAAAAAAAGATTCTATGGTCTGACATTTTTTTCGAGGTTTGCTCATGATCCCAGCCAACTACTTGAGTTATAAACTCTTTTTTAAGGTAGAGGTCTGCTTCCAATGTGGAGGATGTACTGTCCCAAGCTTCAGGGTTTGTACAGCTGTTTTCAGAGATACTTCTAGGGACCCATAAATTTTCAGTTCTTCCAAGGTGGTATGATAAGGGGTGAGGTGTTTACTCCTTTCCTGGCCTGTGCTCTGGTTTATGAGCAATCACAAGCACTCTTTTCTGTCTTGGAACTATGAGGAGGATTTCCTCTCCACAACCACTAGAAGCTCCACCACGCCATGCTCCTCCTTTCCCCAGGACTACCACCCAGAACTGTGACCCAGATCCAAGCACGGGCAAAGCAAGAGAATCCTGTACCAGCAAAGATATCCCTGCAGTCCCCCTCTGATCAGCCACTGAATTCCCTCTCAGTCTGTGGGCCGAAGTTCAGGAGGCAGCCGTCACCCTGGAGTTAGTCTCGGGAACTGGGACTGGGACCTAGCTTCTCTCTTTCTCTTCAGAAACAGACATTTCCCTCTGACCTTCTAAGTTGTATTTGGTGTTCATGGGTTAAGAAGTCTGGAAACCACCACAGCTGCCTGTGATTCAGTTCTCTGGGGCCTTCTTCAGGTTCACTGTGGCCTGAGCACCCACACCGAACTGTACTCCTCTCCTTGCCTAGTGCAATGTACCTTTCTGATCAACCATCCAGGTTGTCTTGGGCTGGAAATTTGTTTCACTCTGTCTTTTTGTGGGTTCTGCTGCTTTAGAATTTGTTTAGAGGAATTTTTTACAGGTATTTGGAGGGATTTGGGGGAGAGCTCAAGCAAGTCACTGCTTTCACCCTGCCATCTTGGATCTGCCTACTGAACTTTCTACAAACATGCCCATGTCTTCTCCATCCTGAAAAAAAAAACCCTTAATTTATCCTTCCATTACCATTAACTGTCACCTTTATTTCTTCTGCCTTCTGTAGCTAAACTCCTCAACAAGACCATTTGCAACAGGTGCCTGTATTTTATCTCTGCTCACTCTCTTCTTAATCCCTTATTATCTGGAGTCTGACTTAATCATTCCACTAAAACTACTCTCTCCTAAATTACCAATGATCACTTTGTTGCCAAATTCAATGACTTTTTCTCAATCCTAACACTCCTCAATTTCTCCACAACCTTTGACATTGTTGATCACCCTTTCCTTGATAATCTCTTCTCTCTAGATTTTTGGGACACCACTCTCTCCTGGTTTTCCTCCTCCCTATCTAACATCTCTTCAGTCTCCTTTGCTAAATTCTCTTCTGAGTCATGCCTTTTAACCATGTCTCTTTGGGTCCTGTCCTGGACCCTCTTCTCTTTTCTCTCTATATTACTTTACTTGGTGATCTCATCAGTTCCTATGTTTCTTTTTTGTTTTTTTTTTTTAATTACCATCTTTATACTGATGACTCTCAAGTCTACATTTCTTGCCATAGCCTCTCTGCTGACCTCCAATCTCACAATTCCAAATGTCAAAATGAATGGCTAATAGTTTAACCTACACTTGTCCAAAACAGAACTTATTTTTCTCCCTAAAATGTCCCCCTCCAACACCACCTTCCCTATTACTGTACAGGGTAACACTATATACCCAGTCTTTCAAGCTTGCAACCTAAGAGTTGTACTTGAATCCTCACTATATCTCACACATACACCCATCTCCAAGTTGTTGTCTAGGTCTATCAACTTCACCTCTGTAACATCTCTTGTATATGTCTCCTTCTCTCCTCTGACAGTGCAACCACTCTAGTGCAGGCCCTTGTTACCAAGAACCTTGATGACTTCAATAGCCTGCTGGTGAATTTTCCTGTTCAAGTATAGCCCCACTCCAATCTAGTCTCCAGTCACTTACTAAAATCATTTTCTTAAAATGCAACTCTGATCATGTCACCCCCCACTCAATAAAGTCCATTGGTTACCTCTTGCCTTCAGGATCAAATACAAAATTCCCTGTCAAGGCCCTTCATAACTTAGCCCCCTCCTATCTTTCCTGCCTTCTTATATCTTACTATGTATCATAGACTCTTTTATCTAGTGATACTGGCCTCCTGTCTATTCCAGGAACAAGACACTCCATCTCCCAACTCCAGGTGACCATTTGATCTAGCTGTCCCCCATGACTTAAATACTCTCCCTCCTCAACTACACCTACTGATATCTGTGGTTTCCTTTAAGTCCTAACCAAAAACCCACCTTTCACAGGAAACTTTTCTCAGATCCTTTTAATTCTATTACCTTCCCACTGTTAATTATTTCCTATTTTCCTATATATAGATTGCTTCATCCCTTGAGGGAAGGGAATATCTTTTGTCTCTGTATCCCCAGTGCCTAACAGAGAGCCTGACACATAATAGGCATGTATTAAATATTTACTAATTTATTGAATGGGAAGAACACTTTTAGAGAAAATAGTCCTATAACGCATCACCCTTAACATATGCTAGAGGAGTTAGTGGAGCTAGAAAGTTCCCAAATAAAAACCTGTACAGTATTAAACAGGGCTCTTCAAATTAAGTCAGTTATAGAAAGATTGGGCTAGATAGGTATCTCAGTGGTTAAAGTGAAGGACCTGGAGTCAGGAAGGCTCATCTGCCTGAGTTCAAATCTGGCCTAAGGCACTTACTAGCTATTTTAGCTTGAGCAAGTCACTTGAGGAAACCTCAGTTTCCTCCTCCATCATAAGCTGGAGAAGGAAATGGCAAACCACTTCAGTACCTTTGCAAAGAAAACTCCAAATGTGGTCACAAAGAGTCAGACATCACTGAGAATAACTGTATAACAACAACATAGAAAGATTAATACTTCATTGCTAAAAAGGAGAAAGATCAATAGATGTTACCAGAATATAGGGTATACAAGTTAAAATTTACAGAAATACTTTTATTTTACAAAGCAAAAACAATGTCTGAAAATGGATATCTGTCATTGGATATATCAAATGGATTCAAAAGTTGTTTATTTCTATATAGAGGCTATTAGATGTCTAATGTCTGAGAATGAAATTAAAAGGCAGTCCATAGGTGAAGTCTATATAAAGCCAACAAATAGAATTTCAACCAAGAATTGTCCAATACTTAGGTCTTCCTGAATTCAGACACAGAACTCTATCCATTATGCCACACAGCTGCTTCCAAGAAGAACTCCAACACAATTAACAAAAAACAAAACAAAACAAAACAAAACAGCACACACACATATTGGATGACAAAAGTAATAGAAATCCTGAACATTATTAATATAAAGAAGAACATTTGTATCAAGGGAGGTGACTGAACTACAGCTTCTCTGCAAAACTAGAAAATACCAGCAACAGATATGTTCAATAATTATTTGCTCAAACTTCAATGGCATTCATTATTCTCAGATGAAAGCCTGATTATATCTTAATAGAATTCATGACATATCTATCACAGATTAATAAGAATATAAGTGCTGGTTAAGATCAGTTTAGATATATTCTAATACTCTAAATTATTTTTTTTACAAACCACTTCTTTTATCAACCTGTGTGCTAGTCCACAGAATATTATATATAAAAGAATAAAAGCAGGATAGTGACTTGTCTCATTACTTTTTCTAGCTGAATTTCATTGAAAAAGATAAGAAGAATGAGATAAATAGCAATACTTTCAGAATAAGCATACATTTCACCAAATGATAGTAAAATCTGGCTATATGTATATATCACTTGATTTGATAAATGTTAGTCTATGAAAAGCTAAAAATCAAGAGTGGTATCAAAAGGCCTTCCCGACATTCAATGAACTCAATCAACAATATATTGATAAAGGAGCATTGAACAAAACCTAAGTAATGTGAGTTTGGTTGTAAAAATGACATAACCTTAATTTTATAATTATTCAATTATAGAAAGTATTTTTCCCACCATTGCAGCAGTACATAGTATATTAAATAGAAAAGTATAATAGTAGAATAACAACTGGATTATTTTTCTCAGAACTCCACTGAAAAAGCTGAAAATAGATATATGAATAACTGTAAGAGTTGACATTAGTATTGGAATTTGGTTTAAAAATAACTTTATATATATTATCTTGTTTGATATGAACAATATGTTACTTCAAACATACTTAAACAATCCATTTAATTCTAATTCTCCTAATAAAAGGTTTCAAATGAATGTTCCCTAGTGAATATTTTGCCAAGGTCTATAAATTATTTATTAGCAACTCTATGTGAACTGAATGCCAATTCATAATAATACTGCAGATTTAGGAATGAATTTCTATTAAAATAGCTTAATGTTATAAGCATAGAGCATTTATTTCCACAGTCAAGACAATTACTTAGTTCTGCTCTTAGGTAGCATCTACAGATAGAAAATCTGACTCACATCGACTTCAAATATATTGTCATTGGTTGGTGTGGGTCACATGAGAAATAACTACAGTAGTAGAATCCTTCCTCAGGTAAAAAGGCCATATAATAAAGTTAAAAGTACACTTTACTTGAAGTCAAGAGAAACTGGTTCAAATCCTAGGTCTATCTGCTTCTGCATGGTCAATTTGCAAACCTCTTTGTCTTGCAATGGAGATAGCTGAATTCTTAATACCTACATCATAAAGTTGCTGTGATTTAAATTGAGATAACCTGTGTAAAGTACTTTTCAAAACTCAAACTGCTAAATAAAAATTAGCTAGTGTTACTATTTTGAATGTCAATGATTATATCTTAATCAGTTCCAGATTTTATTTGTTTGTTTTGCTTTTGTTGTTGTTACAGTAATAAAGACAAAAACTGAAATCAAAATACTTGAGGATTAGAACAAAAAATAATAATCATAACATATAAAATTCATTTTTTCCATTTCCTAACTCATATTTGGACCAAATAAAATATAAATAACTAAAACCAATCTTTTAAATTGTTTTGCATGAGGAAATACAGAACTTCCTGATCCAAACACAATGTAATGTTCATGTTTAAAACCCATGCCAAACATATCATATAGGTTCCTGGTATATGCTCCTTCATACATTTTCTTGGAAAATTATTTTTCCCTATTTGTGTGCCATTTGTTTATGTTTCTATTACTTTATACATGTCATACATGCATGACCTCCATATGTGTTCCCTAGACACAATTGTTATATATATATGTGTATATACATATAATATATAAAACATGTTATATATATACATGTTATATATAGTATGACATTTGCCAGCAATTATTTTAACACCCCTGCCATAGAGAACTGAGATGTTATGTGACATCCACTATCAAATAATCAGCATATTACCTGACTTGCCAAGAGATACATATTCAGTATGTGTCAATGGTCAAATTTGAAATATAGGGTTCTTCACTTCAAGATGGCTCTTTATCTACTATGCCAATCTGCCTCCTTAGGAGGAGCTAATTTTATTTAAATTTAATTTATTGAATGGAATCGAGCAAAGATTCCATCCCCCTTACTGATAACATTGATGATTATCTTCATTGATCATTGGGAGTTATGCACTGAAAGATAAATAAATGGAGTTAAAATTATTGAGATAACCTGCATAAAGCACTTTTCAAAATTTCAAAAATTAAACTGCTAAATAAATACTCAGTACTATCATTTTGAATGTTAATGATGTTTTTAATGAATTCCAGATTACTTGTTGGTTTTGTTGATGTTGTTGTTATAGTATTAAAGAAAAAAATCTAAATTGAAATGTTTGGTGAGTAGAACAAAAAAAACAATTATAATGTACATATGTTATATTTATGAGGGCTAAGGCAACTTGAACATAGAGGATGGGATAAATTTTGGGCATCTCTGTCATCTCATAATGTTGCTAGAATTGCATCTCCAAGGAACAAAGACCAATGGCATATATTGATAATATTGATTTTGATTGATTGATTCAATTCCTAATTTTGTGACAAGGCTAGAGAATCCTGTAAGTCTAATGTAGCTGCAAAGAGTATACTTTGTTTTTAGGTAAATTACAATGTGCAAGAAACCTAAGAGGTCAAGTTCATTGGGGGGGGTCACACTGGGAAGTCAACGTCCATTTTGATTTGTTTTTCTCAATTATACCTGAGGTGTTTATTGGCACTGACACTTAAATGTGCAAGGCATTGGGCCCAGATTTCCAACACCACCTTTGGACCATTTTGGAATATCTGTGTCTGTACACAAATCTCTTAAGGATGTGTCAGTCAATAAACATTTAGTAAGCATCTACTGTATGCCAGCCAAAGTGCTAAGTGCTAAGGATACAAATATGAAAAAAAAAGGCTGTCCCTACCTTCATGGAGCATACAATGTAATAGAGGAAGACAAAGGGAAGCTGAAAAGCAGAAGCACAGGGAAAGGAAGGTACTTGTCATGGAGGCATTGTGGGGAAGTCCAAAGGTATGCAGCCAAGTGGGAAATTAAGTAATGACTAGCCTGGACACTCATTAAATGGAGGTTTGGGTAGGAAATCACCACTCCTCCCTCTGATCAGAGAAGTCCCAGGGGCAGAAGGTATTGATGGAATGTGAGTATGAAGGCTAATTATGATCTTGGAGATGACAAGGTCCCTAGTGGCATGAATGAGACGTGCAAATGACTGACCTGGTATCCAGGTGTGAGCTTTTTGGTCAAGGGGTATATAATGACAACATAATGACTCTGGTGGGGAGCTTTGGAGACGCTAGTAGATTTCCTTGCAGACTGTCTTCATTTCCCTGCACTACTTTTATTTTAAAATTCATTGAAGTTTTATTAACATAACTACAAACCAATCCTAAATATAACATAAGAATGATATAACACACATAGGTATTTGTTACTTATAAAATGGTAAATAATAATAATAATAATGGGTGAGCATGTTTTTGCATTTTTTTCAAAATGTGTTGTCTTTTGTGACATGGTTATTCATAATTCTTTTTCAATGCCTTTTTTTCTTTTATTAATCTGTTTCACCCAGTACCACATTGATCAACTTTTTAAAAAGTAAAAATAATTCCTTCAGTTACTTATTTCAAAAGCTTTTGTTTATGGGTTACTGAATGTTCTTTTATTAAATAAATTACATGTCTTAACCCTCAGACTTTGAATGGTCCAGTGCACTAGAAATGGAATGGGAAAAAATATACAACTGTACTACAAATTTAATAAAGATGATCTTGGGTTCCAGGCTGGGAAGTTGGCTATGTTGTTCATTTTACTGGGGAAGCATCCCTCTAATTCTAGAATGAAGAAGGATTTTTAAAAAAGACCACAGATTTTATTTTAATAAATAATTTGCATGTGCCAATAAATTGCTCTATCTTTCCCTTGCCAGAGAACCAGCCCACAAAAATAAAAATAAAAAAGGAAAAAAGATTCAGCAAACCTAACCAGCACAATATATCATTTGACATAATATGTAGTGTTCCATCCATATTTTCCTCCTTTTACAGAAAAAGAGGGGGACGTGTTTTCTGATATCTCTTTTTTAGAGCCAAACTCAGTCATCATAGCCTATTTCTGATTGTCTTTAGATAGATATAGATATAGATATAGATATAGATGTATGTATATGTGTATATATATATATACATACAGTATAATGTATATAATGTATATGGGGATATGTGTGTGCATGCGCGCATTCATGTGTATGTGTGTGTGTGTGTGTGTGTGTGTGTGTGTGGTTTGTATAGTACACAGGTAGGTGGCACACTGGATAGAGTGCCAGGTCTGGAGTCGGGAAGACTAATGTTCTATAGTTCAAATCTGGCCTCAGACACTTACTAGCTCTGTGATTCTGGGCAAGTCACTGAACCCTGTTTACCACAATTTTCTCATCTATAAAATGAGCTGGAGAAGGATATAGCAAACCACTACAGTAACTTTGCCAAGAAAACCACAAATGGGATCACAAAGAGTCAGACATGACTGAACAACAACATACTGTTTTCTTGGTTCTACTTTATTTTGTATCGGGGCATATAGGTCCTCTCATTTTTCCCCTCTATTCATATTAATACACAGACATATGTATGTATATGTATGCATGCATGTGTAATATATAAATACATATGTATACAAATGTGGGTGTGAAATAGAGCAGTGGTGTTCCATTACATTTAGGTACCACAGCTTGTTTAACCATTCTCTAATAGATGATCAACTTTATTTATAATGCTTTAATTTTACAAAAATTTCTACTGTAAATTTTTTGGTATATGTGAGGCTTTTTTTTTCCACTATTGACTCACATGGAGACTAAATGCCTAGAAGTGTGTTCCCTAAATCAAAGGGTATGCATATTTTAGGCAGATTTTTTTTTTTTTTTACAAAATTCCAAATTACTTTCTGGAATGGTCAGATGAATTCACAGCTCCAATCAGAGTGAATTAGTGAGTGTATTTTTCCTTAACCCATGCAACATTGACTATATCCATCTTTTTCATCTTTTCCAATTTGATAAAGATATCATGAAACCTCTAAGGTTTTTACATTTGTATATTTCTATTTTTATATTGTATGTTTCTTTTAGTCATTTGAAACATATTTTATATGGTTAATAGTTTGTAATTCTTCTGCTAACTGTTCATATCATTTGACAATCCCATTTCTATTGGGGAAAAAATCATAGATTTTATAACAAGAAATGTAGCCTAAAATCCACAGTGGATTAAAATAGCCTTTCATTGGGAAGGAGGGCTTCTGTAAGTCCTTATGCAACAATGTTCTACTTTAGAAGTCAAAGAATATTATTGTGTTCCCAATATTTTCAATTCAAGCTCTTTCTTTCCTTATTGTCTATGCACAAAAAAAATTAAGAACCTTTCCATTGAAATGATCTCATTTTACTATGAATGGAAATCCTTAAAAAATCACTGCCATCCTTATTATAAAAGCAGTATAATAGCCATAGTTCTGACTATTAATGAATATGTAACAAGCTAAGGAATATAGTGAAACCATATCCAAGTAACATCATTCAGTAAATGGAAATTATATTCAGGACTCAGATGCTTCTTTGAATCATAGAATTATAGTTTACATGTAAGGCCAAACTATTTTAGGCTTATTAGACTGTAGGACAAATATAACTTATAATATGTTTGAATTTATAGAGCAAATTCTTATTTAGGTGAAAATATAAACGCTCAGTAAGTTCAAAGTCAATTAATTCAATTCAACAAACATTTATTAAATTTTTTGTTGTGTATATGGTACTGTGACAGATGCTAGGGATTCAAGTACAAAAAGAATAAACAGTTTCTGCCCTAAAGTAGCTTCCATTCTTTTTTTATTATTATTTTTCATTAATTTATTTTGACCTCTATAGGCTTTTGAGTTTAAAATTTTTCTCCCCCTTCCTCCCCATCACCTTCCCTAAGATGGTGTACAATCTGATATAGGCTATACATTTATATTCATATTAAACATATTTTCACATTAGTGATATAAGTAAAAATTAAAACCAATAGGAGGAACCATCAGAAAGAGGAAACAAAACTCAACAGAAGAGAAGAAAGAAAAAAATAGCAATTCAACTTCCACAGTTCTTTCTTTGGAAGTGGATAGCATTTTCCATCACAAGGCCTTTGGAGATGTCTTAGATCCTTGTATTGCCGAGAAGGGTTAAGTTTATCAATACTAGTCATCACACAATGTGGCTGTTATTGTGTACAACTTTCTCTTGGCTCTGCTCACTTCACTCAGCATCAGACCATACAAGTCTTTCCAGGTTTTTCTGAATTCACCCTGTTCATCATTTCTTATAGCAAAATAGTATTCCATCAGATTCATATACCACAACTTGCTCAGCCATTCTCCAACTGATGGGCATCCTCTCAATTTCCAATTCTTTGCCACCACAAAAAGAGCTGCTATGAATATTTTTGTACATGTGGGTCCTTTTCCCATTTCTATGATCTCTTTGGGATATAGCCCTAGAAGTGCTATTGCTGGGTCAAAGGGTATGGCACATTTTTATAGCCCTTTGGGCATAGTTCCAAATTGCTATCCAAAATGGTTGAATCATTTCACAACTCCACCAACAATGCACTAGTGTTCTAATTTTCCCACAATTTCTCCAACATTTATCATTTTCCTGTTTTGTCATGTTGGCCAATCTGATAGGTGTGATGTGGTACTTCAGAGTTGTTTTGATTTGCATTTCTCAAATCAATAGTGATTTAGAGCATTTTTTCATATGACTATAGATGGTTTAATTTCTTCATCTGAGAACTCTGTTCATAGCCTTTGACCATTTGTGAATTGGGGAATGGCTTGTATTCTTATAAATTTGACTTAATTCCCTATATATTTTAGAAATGAGGCCCTTATCAGAGATACTGGTTGTAAAAATTCTTTCCCAATTTTCTACCTTCCTCCTAATCTTAGTTGCATTGGCTTTGTTTGTACAAAAACTTTTCAATTTAATGTAATTAAATTTATCCATTTTGCTTTTTGTAATGTTCTCTATCTCCTGTTTGGTCATGAATTCTTCTGTTCTCCACAGATCTGACAGGTAAACTATAACTTGCTCTCCCAGTTTGCTTATAGTATCAGCCTTTATATCTAAATCATGTACCCATTTAGACTTTATTTTGATATATGGTGTGAGTTGTTGGTCTATGCCTAGTTTCTGCCATACTCTTTTCCAGTTTTCCCAGCAGTTTTTTTCAAAGAGTGGGTTCTTATCTCAGAAGCTGGGGTCTTTGGGTTTATCAAATAATAGATTACTATAGTCATTGACTACTGTGTCTTGCATATTTAACCTATTCCACTGATCCACCACTCTATTTCTTAGTCAGTACCAAGCAGTTTTGATGTTTGCTGCTTTATAATACAATTTAAGATCTGGAATGGCTATGCCACCTTACCCTGCATTTCTTTTCATTAGTTCTCTTGATATTCTGGACCTTTTGTTCTTCCAAATGAATCTTGTTATTATTTTTTCTAACTCTATAAAATAATTTTTTGGTAGTTTGATTGGTATGGCACTGAATAAGTAAATTAGCTTAGGTAGAATTGTCATTTTTATTATATTAGCTCAGCCTACCCATGAGCAACTGATGTTTTTCCAATTATTTAGGTCTGACTTTATTTGCATGAAAAGTGTTTTGTAATTGTGTTCATAGAGTTCCTGGGTTTGTTTCGGGAGGTAGACTCCCAAATATTTTATAATGTCTATGGTAAGTTGAAATGGAATTTATCTTTCTATCTCTTTCTGTTGGGCTTTGTTGGTAATATATAGAAATGCCGATGATTTATGTGGGTTTCTTTTATAGCCTGCAACTTTGCTAAAGTTGTTTATTATTTCAAGTAGTTTTTCACTTGATTCTCTAGGATTCTCTAAGTATAACATCAGGTCATCTGCAAAGAGTGATAGCTTTGTTTCTTCTTTGCCTATTCTAATTTCTTTTTCTTCTCTTATTGCTAAAGCTAATGTTGCCAGTACAATATTGAATAACAGTGGTGATAAAGGACATCCTTGTTTCACCACCATTCTTATTGAAAATGCTTCTAGATTGTCCCCATTATATATTATGTTCACTGAAGGTTTTATATAGATGTTATTTATTATTTTAAGGAAGAATTCATTTATACCTACGCTCTCTAGTGTTTTTAATAGGAATGGGTGTTGTATTTTGTCAAAAGCTTTTTCTGCATCTATTGAGATGATCATGTGGTTTCTCTTAGTTTTGGTGTTGGTATGATGAATTATGCTGATAGTTTTCCTAATACTGAACCAGTCCTGCATTCCTGGTATAAATCCTATCTGGTCATAGTGTATTATTCTTGTGATAAGTTGCTGTAATCTATTTGCTAACATTTTGTTTAAAATTTTTGCATCTATATTCATTAGAGAAATTGGTCTATAATTTTCTTTCTCTGTTTTGACTCTTCCTGGTTTAGGTATCAGTACCATATTTTTATCATAAAAAGAATTTGTTAAGACTCCTTCTTCACCTATTTTCCCAAATAGTTTATATAGTATTGGAATTATTTGTTCTTTAAATGCTTGATAGAATTCACATGTAAATCCATCTGGCCCTGGAGATTTTTTCCTAGGGAGTTCATCAATGGCTTGTTCAATTTCTTTTTCTGAGATGGGGTTATTTAAGCATTTTACTTCCTCTTCTGTTAATTTGGGCAATTTATATTTTTGTAAATATGTATCCATTTCACTAGGATTGTCAAATTTGTTGGCATATAGTTGGGCAAAATAATTCCTAATTATTGTTTTAATTTCCTCTTCCTTGGTGGTAGCTTCACCCTTTTTATTCTTGATACTAGTAATTTGGTTTTCTTCTTTCTTTTTCTAAATTAAATTAACTAAAGGTTTATCTATTTTATTGGTTTTTTTCACAAAACCAGTTCTTAGTTTTATTTATTAGTTCAATTGTTTTCTTAATTTAAATTTTCTTAATTTTTTCTTTGATTTTTAACATTTCTAATTTGGTGTGTAATTGAGGATTTTTAATTTGTTCTTTTTCTAGCTTTTTTTAGTTTGTATGCCCAATTCATTGATCTCCTCTTTTTCTGTTTTATTTATGTAAGCATTTAGAGATATAAAACTTCCTCTAAGAACTGCTTTTGCCATATCCCATAAGTTTTGGTATGTTGTCTCATTATTGTCATTCTCTTGAATTAAATTATTGATTGTTTTTATGATTTGTTCTTTGACCCAATCATTTTTTTAGGATTAAATTATTTAGTTTCCAACTTTTTTTAGTCTATCTTTCCATAGCCATTTATTACATATAATTTTTATTGCATCACAATCTGAAAAGGATGCATTTTATATTTCTGCCTTTCTGCATTGGATTGTGAGGTTTTTATGCCCTAGTACATGGTCAATTTTTGTGTATGTGCCATGTACCACCAAGAAAAAGTATATTTTTTCCAATTCCCATTCAGTTTTCCACAGAGGTCTATCATACCTAACTTTTCTAATGTTCTATTCACCTCCTTAACTTCTTTCTTGTTTATTTTGTGGTTAGGTTTATCTAGTTCAGAGAGGGAGAGGTTGAAGTCCCCCACTAGTATAGTTTTGCTGTCTATTTCTTCCTTAAACTCCCTGAACTTCTCCTTTAAGAATTTAGATGCTATACCATTTGTTGCATATATGTTCAGTAATGATATTGTTTCATTGTTTATGGTGCCTTTTAGCGGGATGTAGTTTCCTTCCTTATCTCTTTTGATAAGATCTATTTTTACTTTTGCTTTTTCTGAGATCAGGATTGCTACCCTGTTTTTTTACTTCAGCTAAAGCATAATATATTCTGCTCCAGCCTTTTACCTTTACCCTGTATGTGTCACTCTTTTTCAAGTGTTTCCTGTTAACAACATATTGTAGGATAATGGTTTTTAATCCATTCTGCTATACGTTTCCGTTTTATGGGAGAGTTCATCCCACTCACATTCACAGTTATGATTACTATCTGTGTCTTTTTCTCCATCCTTTTTTTCCCTGTTTGTGCTTTTCTTTCTCCTTTCTCCTTACCCCCCCACTAGTGTTTTGCTTTTAACCACCAGCTCCTTCAGTCCCACCTCCCTTCTATTAGCCCTTTCCCTTTTCTTCTCCTTTTCCCTTACTGCTTCTTCCCTCCCTTTTATCCCCCCTCCCTTTTCTTTCCCCTTTCTCCTCCTACTACCTATAGTACAAGTTAGATTTCTATACCTAACTGATTATGTTATTCCCTTCTTGAGCCAAATCTAATGAGAGTAAGGTTCAAATAATGCTCATCCCCCTCCCTTCTTTCCCTCTGCTGTAATAGGTTTTTGTGTCTTTTCCTGTAATGTAATTTACCCTTATCTGCCTCCTCCTTTCTCAGTACCTATTCTTAGGTCAGACTAATCCACTTACTTAGATCTATTTAACCCACTTGATTAGATTTTTTTTAATCATTATGTGAAAGTCAACTTATATCCACCCCTTTTATGTATGCTCCTTTAACATGGTGTAATAACAATACAGTTCTCAAAAGTTCCAAGTGACATCTCCCCTTGTAGGGATGTAAACAGATTGCCTTTATTAACAACATATTGTATTTTTCTGTCCTATTTACCTTTTTATTCTCTCTTGAATCTTGTACTTGAAGATTAAATTTTTTTGTTGAGCTCTGGTCTTTTTATCAGGAATGTTTGGAAGTCCCCTATTTCATTGAATATCCATCTCCTCCCCTGAAAAATCACACTTATTTTCGCTAGATAGTTGATCCTTGGCTGCAATCCCAGCTTCTTTGCCTTACAGAATATCATGTTCCATACCCTACAGTCTTTTAACATAGAAGCTGCTAGGTCCTGTGTAATCCTGACTATAGTTCCATGATAATTAAATTCTTTCTTTCTGGCTGCTTGCAGTATTTTCTTTTTAATCTGGTAATTTTGGAATTTAGCTATTATATTCCTTCGCATTTTCAATTTAAGGTCTCTTTCAGGCGGGGAGCAGTGGATTCTTTCTATAATTATTTTACCTTCTGGTTCTAGGACTTCAGGGCAGTTTTCCTTTATGATTTCCTGAAAGATACTGTCCAGGCTCTTTCTTTCATCATGATTTTCAGGTAGGCCAATAATTTTTAAATTGTCTCTCCTGCATCGATTTTCCAGGTCAGTTGTTTTACCCATGAGGTATTTTAAGTCTTCATTTTTGTTTCATTTTTATTTGTTTCTGTTTGACTGATTCTTGCTCTCATAGAGTCATTAGTTTCCATTTGTTCAATTCTAACTTTTAACATATTGTTTTCTTCTGTTAGATTTTGCACTTTCTTCTCCAATTGGCCAATTGTATTTTTAAGGGATTTGTTTTATTCAGTGTACTTTTTTTTTCCAATTGGCCAATTGTATTTTTTAAGGACTCCTCTACCTCTCTCATTTGACTTTTAAAATCCTTCTTGAGCTCTTCTAAGAAGACTTTTTGGGCTTCAGACCAGTTCATATTCCCCTTTGATGTTGCAGATGTGGGTTTGTTGACAATGTTGTACTCTTCAGAATTTCTACCTTGATCTTCACTCTTTCTGTAATATGATTCTATCGTATGTTTCTTTTTACTCATGGTGTTTCTTTATCCCTGGCCTTTAAAGAGATTGAGCTCTCCTACCGGGGAGCTGAGGGCACTGACACAAGCTTCTTGTGTTGGGAGCCTAGGTCTTGGTCACTGGTTTTGTGTTCTGGGGCCTCTTATGTTGATAATTGGAGGCTGTAGGGTTCTGGCAGCTTACCTGGTGTTGGGCTGGAATCAGCAAGGTTGGAACTTTCATGTAAATCTAGGTTGCCTGTTTTTCCTTTCCTTTAGCTTTGTTCAGCTCCTTTTAGATGGGCACTGCAGAGTGTTTATCTGCCTGTGGCCCCTTGCAGTGCTGTTTCCCTTAGTTCTGCTGAGGCACTGGGAGACTCCTTTGCTGTAGAATGCCGAGGCACCTGGTGGATTTGTGAGCTGGTTTTCACTGGTTGCCCCACCCTCAATGAGGCACTCAGAGGTCCAGCTGTTGATGTTTGTCTGCTCAACCACCTGTGCTTCAGGATCTCCTCCTGGTTGGCAGTTGGAGGCTGTAGGGTTCTGACAGCTTACCTGGTGTTGTGCTGGAATCAGCAAGGAAGTTTTGGGCAATTCTAGGTTGCTTTCTTCAGTTCCTTTCAGATGAATGCTGCAGGGTGCTTATCAGTCTGGGACCCTTTGTAGTGCTGCTTCCCTTATGTTTGCTGAAGCACTGGGAGACTCATTTGTTGTAGAATGCTGAGGCACCAGAATCTCCTCCTGGTGTGCTAGTGGGTCTTTCCACTAGCTGGCTGGGCAACTCCTGTTCAGCACTGCTCCCCTTCCCCCAGGGTAAGAGGGTCCTTTCCCGTTAATCCCTCTAGCTACCTGGGCTACTGCACTGCTGCTCCCCATCTTTCTTCTGGTTCAGCTCTTCCAGGGTTTTTTCTGGGGTGATATTTTCTGGGTTGTCAGAGGTTGATAGGAGATGGTGAGAGCAACTACTTTTTCACTCTGCCATCTTAGCTCCCAGAAGCAGAAGTAGCTTCCATTCTGTTGTGGGATTGAATAAAGTACTCAAGGAAAATCCTTCTTTTATTTTTATATGCACTACTCCAAGATCTTTACCCTTTCAGTTGTGATAGTTGAGGGTTACAGATCAGTATGTGTATGTGTGTGTGTGTGTGTGTGTGTATATATATATATATATACACATATATATGCATATATGTGTGTGTATGTGTTTGTAATAGTGTGTACACATATGTAAACATATATATATATATAAATAAAAGCACATATACCCCATATATAAACTTTTAAAATTATTAATACTCAGATTCAAATTCACTGAAGCTTTGTTATATTCACCCCATCCCAAAGAAATAGGAAAAGAACCAAATGATCACATGAAATTTAAAAGTCTAGTCTAAAATAGCAAGTTTACAAAAATTGGGCAATTTCACTTAATGTTCTATGGTGATCTTGGACTATTCTCATATTAAATTTCAGAATATACAACTGGCATCATCAAAATGGTCCTGGGTCAGTAATCAGTCAATAAAAATTTATTAAGTGCTCACTGTGTGCCAGGAACTGTTTTAAGCACTGAAGACACAAAGAAAGGTAAATATATATTCCTTGCTTTATTGAAATTCAGGCTAGTATGGGAGAAAATGTGCAAATAACCATGTACAGACAAGCAATATACAAGATAAACTGGAAGTATTCAACATGGGGACAGCATTAGAATTAAGAGAGATTTGGAGTATTCTGGGAATATGGTGGAATAGGTCAGAAAATACCAAACTCTCAAGATTTTCCCCATAAAAGAGATGAAATAGCACCACGGGGTGAATATTGAGCAGTAAAAATTTTTAAAAAATTAAAAAAGATTAGGGGCAGAACAGAGGTCCCTCTGAGACAATAGGAGAAGATCTGAAGAAAAGTCCCAGGATGAGATTTGGTCCAGATGAAGAGTAAACACCTGTAGGCTAGATCCTAGGTCTGCTTAAACAACAAGAGTGAAGGCCTGGGGTTAGCTGGGTTGGGAAACTGCCTCCGCCCTAGTTGCAGGAACTTTTACCTTTTACCCTGGGACAGTGATGGGTGTTGTGTGTCTGAGCCAGGGAAGATTGAGGGAACCTTTGCTGAGAAGGAACTCCAGACCCAGCTGTGCTGTGGGGACATGATCAGGGTGAGAAAGAACCAGCCTATGCCCAGTGAGTACAGAAGTAGACACTACTAGCTGTGGGCACTTACAGGAGACTGGTGGTCTTGGTTCCAGTTCCAAACTGGAGGGGAGAACTGAAGGAGGATATGAAGCCAGAGGCACCATTCCCCATATCCCAGGACTAGGGGTGATTAAAAAAACTGAGCTACTACAAATTAAAAAAATATTGCATAGAAAAAGGAGAAAAAATTCAGCCATAGAGAGTCACTATGGGAATAGAGAAGACTGGCATTCATCTTCAGAGGAGGATACTGAAGCAAAGGAACCCTCTTCTATCCTAAAGAGTAACATCAAATGGTCTCCTCCTCAAAAAGAATTAACAGAACTTTAAAAAAGACCTTAAAAATCAAATGAGAGAGATTCATTGAAGAAAAACTAAAAAATATAAGAACAATTCAAGAAAAACAAGATTATGAAAAGAAAGTAAACCAGTTAGAAAAGGAAATCCAGAATCTTTTTTTTTTCAGAACATAGACTGTTTAACCCAGAGTGGACAAATAGACACTTGTTTACTTATATAAGAGACAAAATGCTATTCCTTGTTTGCTAAGAAGTAACAACCTTTCTGAAGGAATACAATCTTTGTCACCACTTTGAATCAAAACATCCTGACATGCAAATTGGACACCAATGAAAAACAAATTAAAGCATTCAAATTGTTGAAAAATCTCAGTGGGAAACAATGGTTTTTCTTTCTTTTTCTTTCTTTTATTTTTTGATAATTAATTAAATTATTTTGAGTTTTCAACATTCACTTCCATAAGATACTGAGTTTTAAATTTTCTCCCCCTCCTACTCCTCCCCCCAAGATGGCAGTGTGCAATCTGATATAGGCTTTACTTATACATTCATATTAAGCATATTTTCCTATTAGTCATGATGTAATGAACAATTAGAACTAATGGGAAGAAGCAAGAGAATTAAGCAATAAAACAAAACAACAAAAGAAAAGGAGAGCAAATAGTATGCTTCCATCTGCATTGAGACTCCATAATTCTTTCTCTGGATGTGGATAACAATTTCCATCATGAGACTTTTGGAGATGCCTTAGATTCTTAGATTGCTATGAAGAGCCAAGTCTATCAAAATCAGTCATCCCACAATGTGTCTGGTACTATGTACAATGTTCTTCTGGTACTGCTCATTTCACTCTACTTCAGTTCATGTAAGTCTTTCCAGGTTATTATGAAGTCTGCCTGCTCATCATTTCTTATAGCACAATAGTATTCCATTACATTCATATACCACAACTTGTTCAGCGATTCCCCAATTGATGGGCATCCCCTTAATTTCCAATTCTTTGCCACCACAAAAAGAGCTGCTATAAATATTTGTGTGCATGTTGGTCCTTTTACCATTTTTTTTATCTCTTTGGGATACAGGCCTAGAAGTGATATTGCTGGATCAAAGGGTATGAGCAATTTTTTGGGGCATAGTTCCAAATTGTTCTCCAAAATGGTTGGACCATTTCACAATTCCACCAACAATGCGTTAGTGCTCCAATTTTCCCACATCTTCTCCAACATTTATCATTATAGATACAGAATCTTAAGGAAGAAAATGACTACTTGAAAATCAGAATTGGGCAAGGGAAAGCCAGTGAAGTTATAAGGGATCAATAAATAACAAAACAAAATATAATGAATGAAAAAAATAGAAAAGAATGTGAGACATCTCATAAGAAAGACAACTGATCTGGAGAACAGATCAAGAAGAAAAAACATAAGAATATGCCTGAAAGCTATGATCAAAAAAAGAATGTAAATACAATAATATAAGAAATAATTAAAGAAAATTGTCCTGAAGCATTTAGAACAAGAAGGGAAGGTAGAAACAAAAAATCGACCAATCACAATCTGAGGGAGAATCTATGAGGAAAACTCATAGGAATATTATAGTCAAATTCCAAAACCTCCAGCTCAAGGATAAAATATTATGAGCAACAAGAAAAAAAAACATTTAAATATGATGGTGTCACAATTAGTCACACAAGAACTAGCAGTGGTAACACTAGAAGACTACAGATCTTGAAACACTATATATTGAAGAGCAAAAGAACTGGGGTTCTAGCCAAAAATATCATACCCAGCAAAGCTAAACATAATCCTGAATGGGAAAAAAAATGGGCATTTAATGAACTGTCAGACTTTCAGGACTTTGTTAAAAAAAAAAACAAAAAACAAAAAAGAAACAAACAAAATATCTGAACTTAATAGAAGATTTGACTACAGGAGCCAAGAGAAACATAAGGTACATATCAAAGACTAAATATAAGGAACTCAACAAGGATAGACCATCAACCTTTTATGTATGTAACATGTAAAACATGTCTAAGGTTATTATTAGTTATTGGGTAGTTCATAAGAAAGATTGGGGTAGGCCTGAGTATTATATGACTTTAAAAAATAAAACTGTTTAGGAACATTTAAAAAGAGTAATTATTTTATACAAATGATGTGACAGAAGAAGAACCTACACACAGAGAAATTAGTTGGAGATGGGAGGCTGGTAGTTCTGGAAACCTCCTTTCATGTGGAATGGGTTCAAGAGGGAACAGTACATACATACCTAAAAGAGTCTTCTAAATTCAGAAAGAAATAAAACAAAAGAATAGGGAGCTGGGAGAGGATAAAGGAGGGATCTCTAGAAGGTAGGATGAGGGAACAGCTTAAAGGGGGTTATAGAAGGGTATTTATATTAATAGGAATGGGAGGACAAGGGAGAAATCCTTGGCAAGGATCTTTAGTGGAGAGGGTGAGGGAATAGGTCAAACGGGGCGGTGTTAAGATTCAAGGGAATGACAACAGGAGAAGAGAGGGATCCTTGGGGGGATGCTATATTAAGTATTAGGAGGGCAAGGTAGAGGGTAGAAGTAAAGTAGAGGAGTTAGGAGGGATAGGAAATAAGAGATGCACACAAACATAAAAACAAAGATCAAAAGTAGAATTCATTAGGGAAAGTATATGTCTACATATGTGTATGTGTATATAAGTATATGTGTATATATGTGTATTTATGTGTGTACATATATATATATATGTATGTATGTATGTATGTATATAACTCTGTGTGTGTGTGTGTGTGTGTGTGTGTGTGTGTGTGTATCCATGCTTAATTATAGCCTTTTGTTCTGGGAGATGAGGGAGGAAGGGGATCATCATTTAATCAGTTACCTTCCCTCTAATTCCTAAAAACAGAAGTGATATTTATTCCTTCACAAAAATAAATGCACTAAGAATTTTGAATTAATCTCTTAGCTATAACCAGATCTAGAACTCCTGGGCAAATACTAGTTTTTAAATGGTGCCAGAGTGGAATATGTCAAGATTCAATTAAATAAGTTTTTATTAAGCTCCTACTGTGTACAGAGTACTCTGCTAGGCAGTGGAATACAAAGATAAAATGAAATATTTTCATCAGATTATAGATTTAGATCTATATGGGACCTCAGAGGCCATCTAGTCACAGACACACACATTTTACAGATTAGGAAACTAAGGTCCAGGGAGATTAAGGGACTTGACCAATGTCAGGCAAGTAGCTAGTATCAGAGGTGGAATATGAAGACAGTTCTAATATTAGAACTTCTACTCTTTCCTCTGTATAATGTTTCTACACTCAGGAAATTCACATTCTCAATGCTGACCTACATACAGACAAGTAAGTGAAAGATAATTTGAGAAAGGATAGAGCAATTACAATGGCAGGCAGGAGTAGGGTTGGGGTAGGGAAGGAAAACTGCAATACAAGATGGTACTTAAGACATTACCTGTTTATAAGTCATATAACTTTCTAGTGTTTTTTTTAACATATATATATATATATACATATAATCATATATAAATACAATCATATACAAAATATATAACAAAATATAACAAAACTTTTCACAGTCATTCTCTAATAGCAGAAAACAGAAGCAAGAAGAAAATTGTAATGGAACACGTAGAGAAAACTTGGTACTTCTCCTTTAAGAGTTTATAGTCTAATTTTTTAAAAATGGGATGATAGTTTTAGTTTTACTACCTCAGATGATCATTGAGTATTACTAAATTTAAAAGTCTAGTTTTAAATAAAAACTCTTATATGACAATATGAAGAATAAAGTAAAAAGTACAAATGAAATCAGGCCAAACATGTATGTATTCAAATGAAGTGCTATTGACATCTTTCTGGATGAATGGTGAATTATGACTGGCTTTTTGCATTCTCTAGTTGGGTGGGTGGATGATAGGAACATATCTCTATCTGAGTAAGTCATCAATGCAAAATGTGTGTTTCTTGAGTGCAGTGGATAGATAAGCTAAGGTTGCCTCATTTCAGAGTACCAGCATAACCTAAAATCAATTAAATTAAATTAGAATAGTCACTGTACTAATAAAGGAAATCAGAAGAAAATGGTAAAACATTAGCTTGGAATTTTATGACCAAATTATACCAGTGAACTCTGAATAAAGCATCCATAATATATTTTCTTTTGCAATCTTCTCCAGCAATAACATTCCATATAAGATTAGAATCCAAAATAATCTTGTTTAGATTAGGAAAGCAGACAGAAGCTAACAAAATAAAGTTCATTAGGACGAAATATAAGGTATCATACTTAGGAAGTGAAAAAAAACCCCAGAAACCCCAGCAAAGGGATGAATAGCAAGGTACAAGAGCAGAGAGGGGGAAGAGCAGAGAAGGGCTGATCTAGGCATCAGAGTAGTGAACAAAATTTATGTCAGGGTTGTAGGCATTGTTCTTTACACCAGAAAACAAAAATAAAAAATGGAATCCTAAGATGTCCCATTTGGTTTAGTTTGGGTAATTCTCATGAAAATCCAGTTCAGATTGTAGTTGTTGTGGTGGTGGTGGTAGTGGTTATGGTTATGTTTGTTGTGGTTGTTAAGTTGTTCATTTGTGACCCTGTGGAAAACAGTACACCAGGTCCTTCTGTCCTCCACTATCTCCTGAAATCTGTCCTACCTCATGTTAGTTGCTTTCATGATATTTCATGAATATCTATCTATCTCATCCTCTACCATCCCCTTCTCTTTTTGCCTTCAATCTTTCCTAGTATCAGAATCTTTTCCAATGAGTCTTTTCTCCTCATTATGTGTACAAAGTTTTTAAGTTTCATCTTCAGTATTTGTCCTTCCAATGAATAGTCAGAGAAAATTTCTTGGGGTAGCTGTGTGGTGCAGTGGATAGAGCACCGGCCCTGGATTCAGGAGGACCTGAGCTCAAATGCAGCCTCAGACACATAACACTTACTAGCTGTGTGACCCTGGGCAAGTCACTTGACCCCAGTTGCCTAAAAACAAAACAAAAAGAAAACAAAGAAAATGTCTTTTAAGTAGTGATTGATTTGATCTCCTTGCTGTTCAGGGAATTCTTAAAAGTCTTCTCTAGCACCACAATTTGAAGCATTGATTCTGTGGTGCTCAGCTTTCTTTAAAGTCCAACTCTCACAGTCATACATTACTTTGGGAACCTGTAACTTTCACAGTGCATGTAGGATCTGGGAAAGGCTTAGGAAAAAAAAATTTAAAACCAAATGGCAATTATCATTGAGTTCATAGGTTCTTTTGTTGTTTTAGTGAGAGAAGTACATGTAACACATCCAAGTGTTTATTCTCTGAGAAAAGAATACAAATTCTACCAAATTCAATAACTATTAATTTAATCATTTACTACATGTTGAGCACTGTCCTTGACAACTGAAGTGTGTAAACTATGGAACTTGGATCCTTCTTTCCCAAAGGGAAGAAAACCAGAGGGTACACAGGCCAGTCCTGTGAGAACCAAGACCCTCTTTCCACATGAGAAGAAGACAGTGCCTGTAAAAGTCAAGAGCGATCTTTATTAAGGAGGTACAGACACGATCATGTGGAGTAGTTAGCCTAATGCTAGAATAGCTCAATTTGGAGAAAGCAGGAAGTAGTTTTTATAATTTTCTAACAAAGGAAGTTGGGAAATGGGAAAGAGAGGCAGGAAATGGGCTGATCCAGGGAGGGAAAGGGGTGTGTTATGGACAAAGAGTTCCAGGCAGGAGGGGTGAAGAGTTCCAGGAATAGGGGCACTGACTCCTTGGTACTATATAAGCACAAGAGTCCAAGGCTCAAGTACAGACAACTGGATAAGCAGGATGTTTAGAAAGTCCTAAGTAAGGTCCTGAGCCTGTAGTTTCTGCTCAACGTTGCCCTTGAGCTGATCAAGGCTGGTTCTATGGTTTCTAGCAGCCACAGGCATCTCCAAATTCAGCTGAAGTTCACTCATAAAGGATCACTGGTATGTAAATAAGGCAGCTCTGAGCCTCAGAAATGCTTCCAGTAAGCTGGTTGTTGTGTAGTTCCATTGTCCTGCTTCCCTGTGAAGAAGGGAAATTCTGACACATACTATAGTCATTACAGTACTCGTACTAACACATGTTAGAAGGTTTAGGTGTGACAATGTTTTCTGCCTTTATGGAGCTTACAATTTGAGAGAAATATGACATATACAGAAATAACAGAAATACAAAATAACGTATAAGAAAGATGAAAAGTACTAATCAATTTGTGGAAGAGGACAGGTATAAGGACATAATTTGTGAACAATACTGCATGATTTTGTACATGGAAGATTGGGCAGTACTCTAAACATAAATAATGTCAAAAGAAGTCAACTTATTGTGAAAATATCAATCTACTTAGTCTAAGACATTTGGAGGTGCTTCAGAGATCATCTAGAAATGAAATATGATGATAAGTAATTGAACATATGGAACTAGACTTAAGAAGAGAGCTGGACTTTAAAGAATGTGGAAGAAACAGGTGGAAGTGGTAAAAGTAGGCCATTGTAGGCATAAAGAACAATGTAAAAAAGGGCATAGGAAGTGAGATATGCACCATATACTAGGGACAAGTCGACTGGAGGATAGAGTATATGGAATGGTGTGATATGAATAAGACTGGAAAAGTAGAATGCCACCAAATTTTGGAGTCCTCATTAGGCAAACAAATTTGAACTTTACTTGATAGGCAATAGTGAGTTATTCATAGGTTTTGGGTAGAGGAATCTCCTGACTAGATCTGTGCATAGGGCCAGGGCTAGGAACTGGACCTGATCTTATTAATCATAGGTAACTCCCAGATAAAGAAACTCCTTTTGCCAGCGCAGGTCAGTAGTTTCTATCCAACTTGCTTGCCTGTAAGAGAGGCCTGAAAGAGTTGACAGATTAAATGATTTTCTCTGGGACACAGTTTAGAACTTGAATTTAGGTCCTCCTGCTTTTAAGGCTGTATCTCTATCATAAAGAAGATTAATTTGGCCTGGGTATAAAGCATAGCTTGAATTGGGGGAGCAAGTAGAAGGCATGAAAACCATCAGAAGTCATTTATAATATTCTAAATGGATGGCAAATAGACTCAATAATCTAGGCAGGTACTAATAAGGATTCAAGATCATGAAAATTTTATAGAAGAAACATTTAAAAATATTGTGGAGGTATAATCAATAGGGCTTGCCCATTCAATATGAGAGATAAAGAAAAAGAATATATAAAGGTTTTGAACATAGGGTGAGTATTGTTACCACAGGCTAAAATAATGGTCAGAAAAAAAGAGCGCATTTTGACATATTTGTGAAATAGTTTTAGGAAACGTTGAGTTTGAGATGCTAAAGGAATCACCTAGATGGAGATGTGTCTGTATGTAATTGAAGCTGGAAAAGAAGTCAGGGTTTGGACATAGATTTTGGTGTCATCTATATAGAGATAATAAAGCCCTGAGTGGGAATGATCTTATCTGTGGAGATTTTCAATTGAGAGAGGGTAATGTCAGAAGCTGGAATAAAATTCACCTGATTCCAGAAGAAGATTAGGAATCAGACAAGACCTGTCTTCCTGGGCCACTATTCCCCTAAAAGGAGTACTACTACTCTATTAGAATATGATCTCCTTCAGGGCAGGAACTCTGTCTCTCTGTCTCTCTGTCTCTCTGTCTCTCTGTCTCTCTGTCTCTCTCTCTCTCTCTCTCTCTCTCATTTGTATGCAGTGCTTAGCACAGTGCCAGGCACTTATCAAGTTCTTAATAAATGCTTTTCATTCATTCACATGTTCAGTCAGTCAAAGATAGCCTGGAGACTTTACCTGAATAGGAGACAGATTTTCATTTACTGAGACATAGAATTTAGATTAAAGGCAGTCACTTCCCTTGTACTCTGCCTAAGGCAGAAGATATATCATCATCATCATCATCATCAAAGCTAACATTTATACCACTTCAATGTTTGCAAAGCACTTTACAAATACTATCTCATTTGATCCTCACAATAACCCGGATAGATAGGTATATTTTTATCCCTAGTATACAATGAGGAAATTGTGACTTAGAGACTTGAAGTGAATTGCTTGAAGTCCAATTGCCTTGGAATGAATTGCTGGTAGTAAGAATCTTGAGGCAGAGTTTGAAGTCAGGTGTTCCTGAATCCAGTTCCAGTGCTCTATCCACTGTAGCACGTACTTGCCATCTGCTTAAAGAAGGCATATACATAGCTAGTAGAGAGCCGTTATTTGAGCTCAGGTCTTCTCTCCAAATATAACACTGCTTCCACTGTACTATAATATTAGGAAGATAAGGAGAAATTTTTATGACACAGGAAGAGGAAGACGGTTGAAAGGATAAGGAGGACAGGGTGACACAGGATAAGGAAGAAAAAAAAGACAATTCTTTTGGTCTTAGAAGATAAGAAGTTTTATGGTATTTCAAGATAAGGAGGGAAGGACTTTAGGATGTTCTCAAGTTACAGGATGGGCCACAGAATGAGCCCCAACTCCCTTCAGGAAGGGCTTCACAAAATACTGGAAAAGCAACCGTTAATATTCTTTTTAACCCTTAGGGCACTGTTTGTGTCCACATCAAGAGGACGTCCCTTGCTTCCCTGACTTACCATGGTGTGATTAGAGAATGATTTCATATCCCCATGCTTTAATTTTTCCCTATCAGGTGACTTTTTATCCATCTCGTCCCTCCTCTTACACAGTGAGGATGCTTTTGGAAGTATGTTGAGTTCTCCAAAAAATAATATACCAACACAATGCTTTAGTAAATGCAAAACTATCTAAGATCATAAGTTCTTTAGCGGGTAGAGACTGACTGTATCACAATCCTAGATGCAGACATAACATCATAGGCACATAAGGTCAATACCATTACCAAAGCCTTAACTGGAACATTTTACTGTCATGTCAGAAACCAAAGACATCTATGGGGTAAGTGGCATGAAACAGGCTCTTTACAGAGCAGTGGAGGGAGGGAACAGGTTGGGATAGGGGAGAAGTTTAGTATATCCCAACTTGGTAGCTTTCTATATCCAATTGTTTTCCTAAGCACTAAGTTCTATTGTTTCTCTGTTACTGAAACCTACCAGTGGTGTCAACATTCACTAAACTCAATACATTAGGGCAAAGTCTTATTGCCCTGCCCCAGATACAGGTCTGGATATTGCTGACAGTTTTTGTAGTTTTTTTTGGCATAGTTTACAAACTCACTTACTTACTTTAACTTTTCTTTTTGTTTTACTGAGCCAGGCCTTTGCAAGGTCATCATAATACAAAAATGTCAAGGATCCTCAGGCAAGAAGCATTCAAGGCATTAATAAGGGAATGTCACATGACAGTTTGATTAACTTAAGCATAGGCTACTGCAGTTAGTTTGGTGCCTTGCTTCAGGCCATTTCTTCATGGCTACATAAACACCTTAGTATGGTTTTGCTAATTAGACTATCTTTCCCTACAGGAAAGAAGATTTAGGCTCCAACCCCCTGATTCTAACTTTCTCTCAAACAGAGGATTAAAATTCCGTATTTGTAGAGTTAACTAAAAATAACACCTGCCAAATTGTCCCAGTTTCTCCCTTTATGTGTGACTCATATGAAAAATAATTTTAGACAACTGGACAATCATTGGTCACTGCTAATCCAAAGTGATTATAATGAGCATATCACCAAAGTTGAAACCTTTAAGTCAGTATTAGCAATGAATGAATGAATGAATGAATGATCAATGGAGTAGAAGTACCATAATCATAGGCTTTTTTGGCAAAAAGATTCTTTTTGGAGAGGTAATTATCATTAAATTTTAAGATTAGGCAATATCAAAATCATTGAAGCTTTAGAGTTTTCAATACTAGTTTTCCTACAGTTTGCTCTACAAAAATGCCAAAAGAGAAAATAAATGAGGAAAAGTTTACTTCAAGCTGTCAAGATATCCCTGCTGTAGAGAAGCTTGCAAAAAAAAAAAAAAAAACTAACAGTATAAATCAATCGTGGTCCCTGGGAAATTAATTGTGGAGACTGAAGAGATAAGATCAGATCCAATGGGAATTTGGAAAGTATAGAAATCAGTAATTATTTATTGAACATTTTACTCATTTACTACATTTTTAAATTGAACTCAGTAACATTTATTAACCACACACTATGTTCAAATGACTGTTTTGGGTGCTAGGGTTACAAAGAAAGTGGCTCAGCCCTCAGAGTTAGTCAACACATCTATCAGTGTTTATCATTTGCTCAGTAATCAGCTAAGAGCTGGGAATACAAAGAAATGTTAAACTAGTCTCTATCCTCATGGACTTTACATTCCAATTGTGCTTACATTTTACTGAGAATATACATCAATGACATCATCACTGAAACAGTATAGTCAGATAGATGGATGATAGATATAGATAGATAGACATAGCTATATAGATATAGATATAATGTGTATGTATACATGCATGTATACATATATGTGTGTATATCTATATATGCCTATATACACATGTGTATATATATACACATGTGTATATATGTGTATATCAGATACATGCTATGTGTGTGCATATATACACCTATGTGCATAGATGTGTGCATGTACATATTTATATATGTATGTATTCTGTGTGTGCATATATATGATAAATCATTAAGCTAAGAGATTCAATAAATTGATCATCTATAAACAGAAACTCAAAAACACCAAAGTTGGGAATAGAAGCATAAACTGTCCCACCACTTGATTCATCATTGCAAAACACAGAGTAAATGTGTTCTTTGATTTCTTGCCTGAGGTACAGAGGCTTTATATTGTAGTTAATGGGCCATCTACAAACAGAAAATTAATTTGGCAGGAACCCAGTGGTGTTGTGGAAATCAGAAAAGCATAGTTCATATTGAAAGTAATTAATTCAGTGTACAAAGAAATAAAAGTTGAGATTTCTGTAAAGCAGCAAGTCTGGAGCAGGGAAAAGTAGACATAAAACAAAGTCATCATGCATTTCTTGAAAACATTGATGACTTCTTTTATAAATGGAGGTTGTACACTCCTCCCATTTGTATTGGCTAGGGAACAGAGGCAAATGAAAGCTAAGAAAGTTGACAAATCCAAATCTTGTCCAAAGTATGGGTGTGCTTTGCTCCCCCAGAGTAATAATTGGCTGAATGTTTCCTAGTTAGAGTCAACTGGTGAATTTTTTGTCTAGTCCTATAATGGCAATTGTACACAGGACATTGGGTTTTCATGCCTTTAGAATTGATAGATGTGCCCTGGGATTCACAGGAATTGGGGCTGAGTCCTTCTCTTTTTTGTAGAATAATTCCTGTGCTGCTAAATTTTGATTTTTGTTTCAGAACAGACTGCCAGCAATTAAGAGATAGTAAAAATTCAGGAGACTCAGTTTTAACATTAGATATAATTAATGTAATTGAAAAAAAAAGTCTCTTAGGCTAAAAGTCAGTAGTGAGTTATGGAAATGAAACAGACAGCCACAGATTTTTTCTTGACAATTTGCTTACAATTATATTAAGTGTTGTCTACTCAAAAACTATCTTGTTTAAGAGAAAATAAAACCCAATGGAAGTGATACTGATTTGAAGGTTACTGAATGATAGATATTATAGATGTTTATTCAATAGTACTGGTTTCTTGATGGAATTGAAGTTATACAAACATGAAGAATTAATTTGGTAAGTCATAAAACACTAGAAAAATATGAACAATTGTTATCAGAGAGGGTAGTAGAATTCTAGTACTTCCAGAGACCCCAAATATCAACTAATCCAATTCATTGTACCAGTGCAGGAATGGAGGCACAGTCAATCTGAGTCTTGCCAAAAGTCACAGTTAGTGACTTTAAAATCACTAAAATTCCATTCCTGGTCTAAATGTGAATGATCAATTTTCTCTCACATCCTGTGACTAACCAAACTCTAAGCTCTCCACAGCACCCACTTCATTCTCCTTCATGGCCATTGGAACAAATTGTTCTCATCTGCCTATTCCACTGAAGGAAGTGTTCACACACTTGGGGTGGACAATCTTTCAACTTACCAAAGGGTTTGAGAACCCTCAGTTACCTTTAATGTGGTTTAGTCCATCTGCAGCAATTGTTTGCTGTAGTGTGGCCCCTGCACATACTACATTTTCTTGAATCCACAGGTGACAGTTGGGTGGACTAGGTGAACACCAAAGGCAGAAAGCAGCCTTCACACCACAGGTACTAGTCTTCCTTGAATATAACTTATTCCTTGAATGGCATGAACTCACCCATTAGATGTAATAGGATAACAAACTGGATTTAAAAAAAAAAACAGAATGCAACAACATGTTATTTGCAAGAAAGAGACTTGATACGGTATTAAAAAATTCAAAAAGGTGAATACACACTCAATGAAGACAAAATAAAAGCAATTTTTAAGATGTATATTGCCCAACTACATGGCAAAAAAACTGATAAGCTAAATGAAATGGATATGTGTATGCATAATACATATATGTATATATGTATGTGTATATATATGTATTCCAGATTAATACAACAAAATATAGAATACTTAAATAACTCTGACTTAGAAAAAGAAATTGAGCAAACGATAAATAAGCTCCCTAAGTGGGAAAAAATAAACCAGGACCAAATGTATTTGCAAGTGAATACTACCAAACATTGAAAGAACAATTAATTTTAATACTATATAAATTGTTTGAAAAGTGTAGGCAAAGAAAGAATCCTCCTAAAATTCTTCTATGACACAAATTTGGTCTTGATGCCAAAACTAGGAAAGTAATAACAGAGAAAGAAAACTATAAAATAATTTCCTTGATGAATATTGATACGAAAACTTTTAAGTAAAATACTAGCAAGGAGATTACAACACTGTATCACAAAAATCACATGCTATGACGAGGTGAAATTTATGCCAGGAAAGCTTATTTGGTTCAATATTAGGAAAACTATCAACATATTTGACTACATAAATAATAAAAACAATAAGAATCATCTGATTTTTTTTCAAAAGATGCAAGAAAAACTTTTGACAAAATAAGACACTCATTCATGTTAAAAGGACTAGACAGGGGCAGCTAAGTGGCACAGTGGATAGAGTTCTAGCCTTGGAGTCAGGAGGACCAGAGTTCAAATCCACCCTCAGGCACTTTACACTAGCTGTGTGACCCTGGGTAAGTAACTTAACCCCATTGCCTAGCCAAAAAAAAAAAAAAAAAACAGAAACAAAAAAAAAATAAACAAAATGACTAGACAACACAGAAATCAACCATATTTTTATTAAAACAATGAGTATATCTATCTAAAAAAAAAGCAAAAAAATCTGTAATGCAGATAAACTTGAAGATCCCAGTAAGATGAAAAGTAAAGCAAAGTGTCTATTATAACCACCATTATTAAATATTGCACTAGAAAGATTAACTACAGGAATAAAAGAAGAAAAAAGAAATTGAAGGAATAAGCATAAACAATGAGGAAAAACAACTTCCTTTTTTAAAATGATATGATGGTATAGTTAGAGAACCCTAGAAAGTAAACTTAAAAACTAGTTAAAATAACTAAAAACTTCAACAAAGATGCAAGACATAAAATACATCCACATTAATCATCAGCATTTAAATATAATACCAACAAAACCCACCATCAAGAGGTAGAAAGAAAAATTCCCCTTTAAACACAAAGTGTTTAAAATATTTGGGAGATTACTTGCCAAGACAAACCCCGGGATGACATGAACACAATTACAAAACATCCTTCACTCAAATAAAAACAGATACAAATAATTGGAGAAATATCATTTGCTCATTGGTAGACAGAGGCAATGTAATATTAATGATAACGTTACGTAAATTAATTAACTTATTCAGTTCCACAATAATCAAATTACTAAAGAATTATTTCATAGATCTAGAAAACATATTAAAAAATTCATCTGGAGTTACAAAAGGATAAGACTATTAAGTGAATCAATGGGAAAAAATGGGAAGAATATGTTTCTAGCAATACCAGATCTCAAACTATACTACAAAGTTGTAATTGTCAAAACAATTTTGGACTAAATAAATAGAGTGGCATATCAATAGGATAAATTAGGTATATAATACACAGAAGTGTAAAATATATAGCGCATAATAACCTAATGTTTGATAAGCTCAAATATTCCAAATTTGGGGGTAAGACCTCACTATTTCACAAAAACTACTAGGAAAATTCAAAAGTTGTCTGGAAGAAATTAGTTCAACATCTGACAACATATAATAAAACAAACTAAAAATGCTTACATTATTTAGACATGAAAGGTTATATCATAAACAAATTAGTAGAGCATAAAAGAAATTAATTGCTGGAACTCCAGGTAGAGGCAAAGTTCATAAACAAACAAGAGATAGACATGTTGATAGGAGGTAAAATGGATAATTTTGATTACATAAAATCAAAAGTTTTTCTTTTTTTCGCAAACAATACCAATGCAGGTAAAACTAGAAGAAAAGGAGAAAACAGGAGAAAATATCTTTGCAGAAAATTTGTTTGACTGAAGTTTTGTTTTTGGTTTTTTTTGTTTGTTTGTTTGTTTTTTTAGGCAATTGGGATTAAGTGACTTGCCCAGGGTCACACAGCTGGTAAGTGTCAAGTGTTTGGTCTGAGGCCAAATTTGAACTCAGGTTCTCCTGACTTCAGGGCCGGTGCTCTATCCACTGCGCCACCTAGCTGCCCCATATGTGTATATTATATATATGTGTGTGTGTGTATATATATATGCATGTATGTATGTGTATATACACATATATGTGTATATATGTATATTTAAGTATCCATCCATATATATGTGTATATATATATATATATATCTTGAAAGAAATAGAGAAAACTGAGCAAAATTTATCAGAATAAGAGCCATTCCCCAATTCATAAATGGTAAAAACATATTAACAAGCAATTTTCAGAGGAAGAAATCAAAATTATAAATAGTTATATAGTAAAATATGTTCTAAATAATTAATAATTAGAGAAGTGCAAATTAAAACAACTCTGAAGTTATATCTCTCCCATCAAATTGGCTAAGATGACAGAAGAAGAAAATGATAGATGCTAGAGGGGCTATAGGTAAACTAATGCGCTTTTAGTGGAGCTGTGAACTAGTCCAACCTTTATGGAAAACAATTAGAACCATTTCCCCCAAGTTATTAAATGGTGTATACTCCTTGATCCTTCAAAACTACGGACTATGCCACAAATAAATCAAAGAAAAAGGAAAAGGACTCAAATGTGCAAAAATATTTATAGCAGCTCATTTTCTGGTGGCAAAAGATTTTAAAAATGAGGGGGATGAACATTACTTGGGGAATGATTGAAGAAGTTATTGTATATTAATGTAATGAAATACATTAATTTCAATAATAATTAATTATGTTATAATAAATTAATATTGAATACTGATATTAATAATAATTTAAATAATTAATCAATAATACATTAATAAAATACATTCTGTGAGAAGTAATGAAGAAGATGATTTCAGAAAAAGCTGAAAAGACTTATATGAACTGATGCAAAATGAAGTGAGTCAAACCGGGAGAATAATTTAAATAGTAATAACAATATAGTAAAGATAATCAGTTTAAGACTTAGTAACTCTGATCAATACAATAACCCACCAAATCTTCAAATGATGAAAATTGCTATCTACCTGCAGATAGAGAATTGATGGACTCAGGCTGCAAACTGAAGCAATTTTTCTTCTCTTTTTCTTTTTCAGACTGTGTCTAATGGAGAATTATTTTTTGACATGACTTCATATTTGTAAAGGGTTCTGTATTTCTTTCCTGCTCAATGGGTGAGGGAAGGAATAGGAAGAGAGAATCTGGAATTGAAAATAAAACTGAATTAAAAAGAGCTAAATCTGAGCTATTATTATTATTATACATATCTATGTATAAGTCATATCTTCTTCCAACAGAATATAAGTTCCTTTGGAGAGGAGATTTTTTTCCTTTAGTGCCTTGTACATGGGAGGCATTTATTATGTTGTTATTTCATTGAATTACTCAGAAAGCCATAGAGTCTGTGAAGTAGGAATCTTTTGCTTTTTCTGCCAAGGAGATCAAACACTGGCAGTGAAGAGGTAGGGATGTGGAAAGTTAAAATTTGTGGAAATACGATGAGGCGGCAGGGGACTTGACAGAGTGCTGAGACATTTTTCATTCTGAACTCTATGGAAAACACAGAGGAAAACCTGTAGGATAGACTTTTTCTCAACTTTATGTAAAAATGTATATCTCTTCTGAAGAACAGGCTGGGGAGTCTGCTTCTGGAAAGACATGATGATAGGCAGTGGAAGTCCACTGATTTCATGATGGATTCTCCATTCTTGTGTTTCCCTCTGCACCCCCACTATTCACATCAAGTAATTAGTATCAGGGTTCAATTTAACCATTTCTTATCAATTGTTTTCTACAAAAGGATTGCTTACTAAGAAGAAAGGACAAATATTTCACTCAACTGCCTATACCTCAGTACCTGAGAGGATCAGCTTAAAGGTAACAGTTTCCACATAGTATTTACCCTTACCAAGCTCACTACCAAATATATCATGGCCATTGGATTAGTCCTTGTCTCAAGATACCACTGGGTTAGATCTCTGCACTCATTCCACAAGACTTTACTAATAGACTGGCCCACTGCAAACCTTGACATGGATTCCATCCCTAAATATATTATTAGATCTCTCTATCAACCTCTCAAAACTCACAAGGTCATAGCTATCTTCAATCTCCTTCATTTAAAAGCAGAACAGACATCACACACACAGACACACACACACACACACTCACGTACATACACATGAGACCACATGTTATTGGTTTTCTGTCTTCTCCAGTGAGAAAAGGCTCAAATCCCCTACCCTGCCCAGAGACACATAGCAGTTTGTTTTCTTTCTTCAAAGATAGCAAGTCAAGAAAGAACCAGAGCCAAAAGCCTTACCCAAATCAACTTCCCAGAGTACTGGTTAACCATATCACTTTCCTTCTCAGAACCTTCATTGGCTCCCTAGTGTCTCAAGGATCAAATATAAAATCCATAGCTTTGTCCTGCAGCCCTCCTAAAGCTGGATTCAACTTCCTTTTCCAACCAACTTCCTCTTCATATATTCTATGTTCAGCCAAGCCTTTCAACCAGTTATTCTCTGATTTCACATTATTATCCCTTACTCTCAAGAATTCCTATGCCTACATTATTCTTCTTCTGTATCTCAGATTGTCAAAGTCCTTCTCTTCCTTCCAAATTCGGGCCGGGGACCTACTCCTTGGGGCATTTCATATTCCCAAGTATGAGCCCCGCTGAGTGTTTTCTGTCACTTTAATTTTTTTCTAGATACTTTGTATCTCTCCTCACCCCACCCCCCCTTACGCCGAACTATGCGTCTTAACTGTCTGTGTACAAGTCATATGGACTCCCCACCGCAGACAAAAACTCATCTCTTTGTAGGGAGGATTTGAGTTGTTTGTTTGTTGTTGTTGCTGTTGTCACTCCTCTATTTTGGAAGGAAAAGCCTCTAGAAAGTTCAAGTATTTCTTGGAAGGAAGAAGAAGCATTCTGGGAAACTGGAGGGAACCATTTTCCAAACAGAAATAGTCACCTACTCTAATAACACAGAAGACCGGCTAAAAATGTGGACAAAAACCTGTGTGGGAACGTAGTGGGTAACAAAAGTATGACTTTTTTTTTCATTTCTATTCAGCGTATATTTATTAAACACCTACTATATGGAAATGAGGGAAGAGTGCAAGACATTCTTGCAGCATACACAAATGGGTTTGGGTTTTGTTTTGTGGAGTATTGAGGAATTATTATGTTTTTCTGAGCAGGAGAATGAAATATCAGAACAACACAATGAAAAATAAAGCTATGCTTTATCGCTGTTTTCAGATTAGGGAGAATTTCCCTTGGGGGAAAAACAGTACAGATGTTTTTCTGACATAATGCAAAAGGACAATTCAAAAGCTTTGTGTAGTGGTTTTTCAAAGAATTAAAGTTTCTCTAGGAAAGCATATGTGTAATGCTATTCCTGCTTTAAATCTAATGACATGGTAATGTGTACAAATATGTAAAAAATGTAGTGAAGAGTCCCTTTAAAAATACGCTGTCCCTCCTATCTTGCCATCAATCTGCTCACCCCACCCAAAACTATGACCAATATTCTGACACCATAAAAATGTGCCCAGGCTTCTATGAGAAAGAAATGAAATACTGATAACTAAAATAAGTGTGAAAACCAATATTAGATTTCCACTCATACACTTTCACTATCATTCTTATGGCTTATGTTACAGACTGGAGAAAAGGAAAATTGCTAGTGTATTTCTAGTATATTGTGGTTAATATTGTGTTTTTGTTTTCTATGCATGCCTAGTTTTAATACTTGAATTATTCCTACTTGATCCTGCAAATAAGATGATGTACTCCAGTCCACTACTTGAAATTCATTGGTGCACTAAAGAATTTCCACATGAGCTCATTGTAAAACTGCAAAAAAGAGACCTAAAAATCTGACGTCAATTTGCCCCACATCTATTGTAATTTCTAAGACTACACTGTGCAGACAGTACTTTAGCATGAGCAGCATGCAGACAAACCCAGGCTTTTCAGTCAGCTTTTTCAGTCCCAGTTGTGCTGATTATAACTGAAGAGAACAGCAAGAGTGCTTAAAATGGACCAATGGTGATTTACCACCCATGATATGAACAGCATGAATGCAGACAGGTATAATATTAGCCATTCTGAGGCCTGTCACTCGCAAGGTGATCCTATCATTATGCATAGATTATTTTATTAGAAATTCCATGAGCTCAGCCTCTTAAATATTATGAGAGTTTGTCCAGGGTATTTTATAAAGTTTGTGAAATATGTTGAAAAATAATAATTCAGGAATCTGAAATATATATAGGACTATTACATATATATGTATGTATGTTTGTATGTATGTACACACACATATATACGGCTCTGATACATTCATGAAGAAATAATAGGCCAATGGTCAATCCTGGGCAGAGCACCTGGGTTTCTAACTACTCTCCATTAAACAATTTGCAGATGAAAGTCACCTTATTGATCACTTCAAGAATACCGGAAGAGAATGTTTCTGTTTTTGTTCTTTCCTATTCACTTTTATAAACATATGTTTTATTTATAGATTGTTAAAAAAAAAAAAACATTGCTCTCATTTCTTAATATAAACCCTGAAGATAAATCTTGCTCGTAATAAAGTATAGCTAAATGAACTGATACCTTGGCCATCCCACGAACTTAGTACATGCCTCATTCCACAGAAATAGCAAACTATCTCTCCAAAGAGAATTGACAGGTATGTTTCATGATCAGTCCACTGGAGTCAGTGTTGGTCATTGCATTGAACTGAGTTTTCTGGTCTTTTCTCCTCTTGTTTTCTTTTAAATTATTGTTGCTATCCTCTATGTCCTTATCTTTGTCTGGATTGCTTCATTTTTCATCAGTCCACATTTTTTCCTGAATCCTTATATTAGTCATTTATTACAATGCAATGATTATTGCTTTAATATACCACAATTTGTTTAGCCTTTTCCCAACTGATTGTGAGGGCCACAAGGGCAGATGCCATCTTTTGTTTTTCTTTATATCCTCAGAGATTAGTACACAATGCCTGGTATATGGTAAGTATTTAATAATGCTTCTTTACTGACTAACACATTCATATTTTCTTTATATTTTATTACTACTGCAAAAGTAGTGATCAAAGTAATTTGAGACATCCTATTCAATTTTAAGATAATTTCATAACATAAGAACTCCATGTTATCTGGGAATGGCTAATACTCCAAACATGCTACCTCAGGAAACATTTGATGGAATCAACATCTATAAAAGTATAGGCAATTTGTTCCCAAAAGCGTTTTTTAGAAGTCAAGATTACTTTTTTTCAAAGTAGTCAGGATTTTTAGAGTATTTGAAAAGACACAATATAGTTTAAGGAAATAAAGAATGTGCTTCATTAGCTTTTTAGGATTTTTTTTAGCATATTAGTGTGCTGATAGATGAGTTGGAACCCATGACCTAATTATAGGATGCATGCCAGCTACATTTAAGGTTTCCAGATAGATATCATTATAAGCCTTGGTTTCAGTTCTTCATAAGTTTCTGAAAATGTTTCACTTTTGCCTAAAAGTGTCCACCTTCGTTCCTGGCCCCATCCTGATATATTTTAAAGTTCAAATAAAAATTGTTTCAGTTATTTTGGAGTTGCCCAAAGGAAAACATATACTTTTAACAAGTATTTAACCATTTATTTCAGTATAAATACTAGAAAAATGATTGAACAGAGAAATCAAAAATGCTTAATGTGGAAATAAGAGAAAAGGGGAAAAGGTGAATTAGTTCCAAAATAATGATGACTGAATAATGAATTCCAGAAAATAGTTCATGTCATATATTTTGTTTCAAAATCAAGAAGAAAAAGTCTGAGAATAGTAAATGAGACACTTCTTATATATGAAATGTAGTAGATAGAACAGAAAATTAAATGAAAGTTATTGTGATAGCCCCCTTGCAAATTTAAAATGTAGGATGTTGCCCATGTAGGTTATGGGTATGTCCAGAGGAGTTATCTAAATATGATTCATGAGGAGACATTGAGAATCTTGCCTACAGCTCTTCAAGTGGGACATTGATTCTTGCCTGGGGGGGGAAGCCTAAGGGGCAATGAGAATGTTATACCCTTTGACTCAGAGAAGGATAATAAACTAAAATAATATCTATCTTCTTCCCTACTAAATGTTGGTCTAGGGGTTAAAGGAGAAGGAGTAACCCAAGTAAACCAAGCTGCAGGTTTGACTCCTTCCCACCAAATGATACAAAAAAGATCATCACAAATACAGAATAGGAAGTAAAATTGTAACTAGAAAATAGAGAAGATACAGAGATTAAAATATAACAACTAATACAGAGAGTGAATGAGCTTTCTCAATGGGAGGAAGAAATTTTAGCTCAACCAGGAGAGTGAAAATTTGATCATACCCAAAGGGAAATTCCTCAAAGTCTCCAGGGAAGCAAGTTGGAAATCAGAGACTTGTTGAGGAGCGGGATTTCTTCTACATGTCTGTGTTTCAAAGTCTGTTCTTTCTTATTGTGGGAGTCTCCTTGAGAAACTGCTTATTTCTTGTTCTAATTCCACTAAGAATATCTCTCCTCTTCAAACCTCTCAAATCAACTCCATCCTTTAGAGGGATACACCACAGAGTCATCATTCTCTCCAACCATGTGGAGAGTTTTATGCAAATATCTCAGGCTTAAAACTTTGTATTCAAAAGCAAGCAAAGATGATTTTATTATAATAGATTATATTTAAGTAGAACTTTAAGGTTTATAAAGTATTTTACATGAATTCTCTTATAATTCTCTCCCTCCCTCCAATCCCTTTCCCACCAATTGAGAAGGAAAACAATAGTATGTCAATTTCACAGGGGAAGTTATGCAAAATATACTTCTATATTAGTTATGTTACAAAAAAATCCACAATTAAAAACAAAAAACATGAAGATAGTGAAAAAAGTATGTTTCAGTCCACACTTAGAGTTCATCAGCTCTTTCTCAGGAGGTGGACAGACATTTTTCTTTTCTTTATCTTTCATTATTAAATTTTATTTTTAATTTATGGAATAAAACAAATGTTTCCATAATATAGTACAATAAAAAGATGATTGCACATGCAACTGCAAATTTACTGTGTGCAACTTGCTATTCCTTTCAAATATACAACAAAATTGTCATGTAAATTTATTTTTCCTTCCCCCACCCCAGAGATGGCTACCATTTGACATAAATTGGTATGGATGTGTGTGTGCATGTGTATGTGTATGTGTATGTGTATATATATATATATATATATATATAAACATATATAGAGAAATCTATATCTATATATATATTTATGTAAAATAATTTATATGTACTTCTATTTATCAGTTATTCCTCTGGATTCAGATAGCATCTTTCTTCATATGTCCTTTATAGTTAATTTGGGTATTTATAATTGACAAAATAACTTATTCATTCAAAGTTGTTCTTAAAACAATATTGCTGTTACTGTATATACAACGTCTCTTCATTCTACTCATTTCACTCTTCTTTATTTCATGCAAGTCTTTGTATTTTTTTCTCCCCCTTCCTCCCCATCATCCTCCCCAAGATGGCACACAATCTGATATAGGCTATACATTTACATTCATATTAAACATATTTTCACATTAGTGATGTTGTAAGTAAAAATTAAAACCATAGGAGGAACCATCAGAAAAAGGAAACAAAACTCAACAGAAGAGAAAAAATATAGCAATTGGACTTCCATAGTTCTTTCTTTGGATGTGGATAGCATTTTCCATCACAAGGCCTCTGGAGACGTCTTATATCCTTATATTGCCACGAAGGGTTAAATTTATCAATATTAGCACACAACGTGACTGTTATTGCGTACAATGTTCTCTTGATTCTGCTCACTTCACTCAGCATCAGACCATACAAGTCTTTCTAGGTTTTTCCGAAGTCAGCCTGTTCATCATTTCTTATAGCACAATAATATTCCATCAGATTCATATACCACAACTTGCTCAGCCATTCCCCAGTTGATGGGCATCCTCTCAATTCCAATTCTTTGCCACCACAAAAAGAGCTGCAATGAATATTTTTGCACATGTAGGTCCTTTTCCCGTTTGTGTGATCTCTTTGGGATAGAGCCCCAGAAGTGTTATTGCTTGGTCAAAGGGTATGCACATTTTTATAGCCCTTTGGGCATAATTCCAAATTGCTCTCCAAAATGGTTGGATCATTTCACAACTCCACCAACAGTGCATTAGTGTTCCAATTTTTCCACATTTTCTCCAACATTTATCATTTTCCTGTTTTGTCATGTTGGCCATTCTGATAGGTATGATGTGGTACCTCAGAGTTGTTTTGATTTGCATTTCTCTAATCAATAGTGATTTAGAGCATTTTTTCATATGACTATAGATGGTTTAATTTCTTCATCTGATAACTGTCTGTTCATAGTCTTTGACCATTTATCAATTGGGGAATGACTTGTATTCTTATAGATTTGACTTAATTCTCTATATAGTTTAGAAATGAGGCCCTTATCAGAGATACTAGTTGTAAAAATTTTTTCCCAGTTTTCTACCTTCTTTCTAATCTTAGTTGCATTGGTTCTGTTTGTACAAAAACTTTTCAATTTAATGTAATCAAAATTATCCATTTTGCTTTTTGTAATGTTCTCTATCTCCTGTTTGATCATGAATTCTTCTGTTCTCCATAGATCTGACAGGTAAACTATTCCTTGCTCTCCCAGTTTGTTTATAGTATCAGCCTTTTTATCTAAATCATGTACCCATTTAGACTTTATTTTGATATATGGTGTGAGTTGTTGGTCTATGCCTAGTTTCTGCCATACTCTTTTCCAGTTTTCCCAGCAGTTTTTTTCAAAGAGTGGGTTCTTATCTCAGAAGCTGGGGTCTTTGGGTTTATCAAATAATAGATTACTATAGTCATTGACTACTGTGTCTTGCATATTTAACCTATTCCACTGATCCACCACTCTATTTCTTAGTCAGTACCAAGCAGTTTTGATGTTTGCTGCTTTATAATACAATTTAAGATCTGGAATGGCTATGCCACCTTACCCTGCATTTCTTCTCATTAGTTCTCTTGATATTCTAGACCTTTTGTTCTTCCAAATGAATCTTGTTATTATTTTTCTAACTCTATAAAATAATTTTTTGGTAGTTTGATTGGTATGGCACTGAATAAATAAATTAGCTTAGGTAGAATTGTCATTTTTATTATATTAGCTCAGCCTACCCATGAGCAACTGATGTTTTTCCAATTATTTAGGTCTGACTTTATTTGCATGAAAAGTGTTTTGTAATTGTGTTCATAGAGTTCCTGGGTTTGTTTCGGGAGGTAGACTCCTAAATATTTTATAATGTCTATGGTAAGTTTAAATGGAATTTATCTTTCTATCTCTTTCTGTTGGGCTTTGTTGGTAATATATAGAAATGCCTATGATTTGTGTGGGTTTATTTTATAGCCTGCAACTTTGCTGAAGTTGTTTATTATTTCAAGTAGTTTTTCACTTGATTCTCTGGGATTCTCTAAGTATAACATCATGTCATCTGCAAAGAGTGATAGCTTTGTTTCTTCTTTGCCTATTCTAATACCTTCAATGTCTTTTTCTTCTGTTATTGCTAAAGCTAACGTTTCCAGTACGATGTTGAATAACCTATCTCTTGTTTATTAATAGATTGATTGCCTATCTCATAAGTCTGGTAAGAAATATATTCTGTGTTCTAATTTTCTTGCAAAAATTATCTTCATATTCTGGTCATGTCTCCATTTTGTCCTTATCTTGGTAAGTGTTTAAGATCTTGATCTATGCCCAATGTCAGACATACTGCTTTGTGTATTATGCATATAATTCTTTTCATTGATTCATCACTCCATCTCTTAGTCAGTACCAGGTTGTTTTGATGTTCACTGTTTTATAAAATAGTTTGAAATTTAGCACTGCTAAGTCACCCTCCTTCACATTTTTTTCATTGATTCTCTTAATATTCTTAACATTTTGTTCTTTCAGATGAATTTTGCTACAATTTTTTCTAGCTCTGTAAAATAATTCATGGTACTTTGATTGATGTGGCAGTTAATGAATAAGCTAATTTAGGTGGTATTGTCATTTTTATAATATTGGCTCAGCCCACTAATAAGAAATTGATTTTAGCCATTTTTTTAATATCTGTCTTTATGTGTATGAAAAGTTTTTTGTAATTATGTTCATATCATCCCTAGGGGTTTGTTTTGGCAGGTAGACTCCCAAGTATATTAAACATCCTGTAGCTATTTTAAAAGGAATTTCTTTTTCCATCTCTTGCTGCTGGATTTTGTGGGTAATATATTGAAATTCTGTTGATTTATGTGGATTTATTTTATATCCCACAAATTCATCAAAGTTAATTATTTCAACTAGTTTTTTTTTTAGTTGATCTCTAGGGTTCTCTAAGTATACAATCATGTCATCTGTGAAGTGATAGTGTTGTTTCTTCAGTGCCTATTTTTTTATTCCTTCAATTTATTTTTCTTGTCTTATAGTTATAGCTAACATTTTGAATATAATATAATAATGGTGATAATGGACATCTTACTTCACTCCAGCTCTTATTGGGAAGGCTTCAAGTTTATTGACATTAGAGATATTGCTTTCTCTTGGTTTTAGATAGATTCTACTGATCATTTCAAGAAAGTCTTCCCTTATTCCTATGATTTCTGGTATTTTAATAAGAGTAGGTATTGTATTTTGTCAAAAGCTTTTTCTGCATAGTGTAAACTCATATGGTCATAGGATATGATTCTTGTAATATATTGTTATAATCTCTTTTCTAGTATTTTATTTTTAAAAGTTAGCCTATAGTTTTCTTTCTGTGTTTTTGTTCTTCCTGGTTTAAGAATCAAAGCCAGATTTTATGTCATAAAAGAAATTATGTGGGTTTCCTTTTTTACCTATTTTTTCAAACAATTTATGTAGTATTGGGATTAATTGCTCCTTAAATGTTTGATATAATTCAATTACAAATCCTTTAGGTGCTGAGGACTTTTTCTTACAACATGTTCAATTTCTTTTTCTAAAATAGGGTTATTTTAGATTCTATTTTCTCTTTCATTAATCTGGGTAACATATTTTTTATAAATATGCATCTACTTCCCTTATATTGTTGAATTCACTAGCATATAATTGGAGAAAATATCTCCTAATAATTGCTTTGATTTTGTTTTCATTGGTGGTGAATTCATCTTTTTTCACTTTTTGATACTGGCAATTTGGTTTTCTTCTTTTTAAATCAAAATAATTAATAGTTTTTTTCTATTTTATTGATTTTTTCATAAAATCAGCTTCTACTTTATTTGAATTAATTTTTTTCTTTCAATTATATTAAATTTTCCTTTGAATTTCAGGATTTCCATTTTTATTTTTAATTGAGGGGTTTTAATTTGTTCTTTTTCTAGTATTTTTAGTTGCATGTCCAATTCAGTAAGATGTTCTTTCTCTTTTTTATTGATTTAAGCATTTAGAATTACAAATTTTCCCCTAAGTACTACTTTGGCAATATCATTTGGTTGTGTGATTTTTATGCCTTAACACATGGTTAATTTCTGTGAACACATGGTCAATTTTTGTGAAGATGCTATGTACAACTGAGAAAATGGTATAATTCATTCTATTTCCATTAAGTTTCTCCAGAGCTTTATCATATTTAACTTCCTTCATTCTATCCATCTACTTAAATAATTTTTTATTTATTTTATAGTTAGATTTATCTAGCACTGAGAGGGGAAAGTTGATATCCACAATTAGTGTAATTTTGCTGTCTCTTTCCTCCTAAAATTCATTTAACTTTTCCTTTAAGGATAGGGATGCTATACCAATTGGTGTATGTATTTTTAGTATTGATATTACTTTACTGTCTATATTGCCTTTTAGCAGGATGTAGTTTCCCTGATTATTTCTTTTTATTCTCTTTTTGGCTTTGCTTCTTCTGAGATCAAGAATGCTATCCTTGCTTTTTTAAAATCTTGTTTAATATTTTATTTTTCCCATTTACATGTAAAAACAATTTTAACATTTTTTTCTTCAAATTCTGATTTCCAAATTCTCTATTTCCTCCTCCCCGTCACTGAGAAGGCAAGCAAATTGACATAGGTTATACATGTGTAGTCATGCAAAACACATTTCCATGTAAGTCATTCTGTGAAAGAAAACACTGACAAAAAAAAAAGAAAAATAAAGGAAAATTTTAAAAAAGAATATTTAATCTGCATTCAGGCTCTACCAGTTCTTTCTCTGGAGACGGACAATGCCCTTCATCATAAGTCCTATAAAATTGTTTTGGATCATTGTATTACTGAGAATAGCTAAATAATTCATCATAGATGATTATATACTATTGCTGTTACTGTGCACTGTGCTCTTCTGCTTCTGCTCATTTCACTTTGCATCAGTTCATGGTAGTCTTTCCATGTTTTTCTGAGCATTTCTGCTCATCATTTCTTAAAGCACAATAATATTCCCATCACAATCATATACAAAAACTTTGTTCAGTCATTCCCTAACTGATGGACATCCCCTCAATTTCTAATTCTTTGCCATAAGAACTATATCACTAAAAGAGCTTGCTATAAATATTTTTGTACATATGGGTCCTTTTCATTTTTTTTAATCTTTTTGGGATACAGACCTACTGGTGATATTACTTGGTCAAAAGGTATGTATGATTTTATAGACCTTTGGGCATAGTTCCAAATTGCTCTCCAGAATGATTGAATCAGTATATAATTTCACCAATAGTACATTAGTGTTTTAATTTTCCCACATCATCTCCAACATTTGTCATTTTCCTTTTCTATCATATCAGCCAGTCTGATAGGTATGAGGTATTGTAAGGTATATATGAGGTATAATGCAGAGTTATTTGAATTTGCATTTTTTCATCAATAGTGATTTAGATCTATATAACTATAGATAGCTTTAATTACTTGTCTGAAAACTGTCTGTTCATATCCTCAGACCATTTATCAATTAAGGAATGGCTCTTATTTCTATAAATTTGATTCAATTTTCTATATATTTGAGAAATGAAGTTTTTATCAGAGAAATGCACTGTAATTTTTTTCATAGTAATGATTACCAACTATTTCCCTCCATCCTCTTTTCCCCCTATTTATGCTACTCTCTCTTTTTCCATTCTCAAAAGTGTTTTGCTTCTGACTTTTACCTCCCCCAAACTGCACTCCCTTCTATCAGCTCACCCTTCTTCTCTTATTGCCTTTCTCTGTATGGTAAGATAGATTTCTACACCCAACTGAATGTGTATATTATTCCTTTTTGAGCTAGTTCCAATGAGAGTAAGGTTCATGTGCACCCCTCTCCCCTTCACCTATTCCCCCTCTACTGTAAAATATCTTTCTGGCCTCTTTTAGGTCAGATAATTTATCCTATTCTACCTCTCCCTTTCCCCCTTCTCCCAGTGCATTCTTCTTTCTCAGACCTTAATTTTGTTTTTTTAGATAATCATGCCATCACATTCAAACCACACATTTGCTTTCTATGTATACTCCTTCTAACTGCCCTAATAATCAGAAAGTTTTTAGGAGTTATAAACATCATTTTCCCATGTGGGAATATAAACAGTTTAACTTAATTTAATCCCTGATGATTGCTCCTTCCAATTTATCTTTTTATCCTTTTTTTTTTTTGTTTTTTGCATCTTGTATTTGAATGTCAAATTTTCTATTCTCCTCGGGTCTTTTCATCAAGAATGCTTGAAAGTTCTCTATTTAATTGTAGGTTCATTTTCCCCCTGAAAAATTATACCCACTTTTGATAGGTAGGTGATTTTTGGTTATAATCCTAGATCTTTTGCCCTCCAGAATATTACATTGCAAGTCTTTAATGTAGAAGCTGCTAAATCTTTTATTATTCTGACTGTAGTTCCGTGATACTTCAATTATTTCTTTATGGTTACTTGCAATATTTTCTCCCTGATCTGGGAGGTCTGGAATTCCTGAGGTTTTCATTTTGGGATCTCTTTCAGGAGGTGATTGGTGGATTCTTTCAATTTTTATTTTATCTTCTATTTCTAGAATATCAGAGTAGTTTTCCTTGATAATTTCTTGAAAGATGATGTCTAGGTCTTTTTTGATCATGACTTTCAGGCAGTCCAATAATTCTTAAATTGTCTCTCCTGGATCTATTTTCCAGGTCAGTTGTTTTTCCAATGAGATATTTCACATTGCCTTTTTTTTATTATTTTGATTTTGTTTGATTGTTTCTTGATGTCTCATAAAGTCATTAGCTTCCACCTGCCCAATACTAACTTTTAAGGAATTATTTTCTTTCAGTGAATTTTTGTGCCTCCTTTTATTGGCCAATTCTACTTTTTAAGGAATTCCTGTCTTCAGTGAATTTCCTTATATCTTTTTCCATTTGGACAATTTTACTTTTCAAGGCATTCTTGTCTTCATTGGATTTTTGCACCTCTTTTACCATTTGACCTAGTTTTTTTTTAAAGGTGTTATTTTCTTCAGTATTTTTTTTTGCAATTCCTTTAACAAGTTGCTGATTCATTTTTCATGATCTTCTTGCATCATTTTCATTTATCTTCTCACTTATTTTCTTTACTTCTTTTTTTATTTCTAAAATCCTTTTTGAGTTCTTTCGTGGCCTGAGAACAACTCATTTTTTTTTTCTTTGAAGCTTTGGATGCAGGAATTTTGACTTCATTGTCTTCTTCTGAGTGTGTTTTGATCTTTATTGTCACCATAGTAATTTTCCATGGTTAGAATTTTTTTTCTCTTCTTTGCTCATTTTCCAGCCTATTTCTTGACTTTTAACTCTATGCTAAAGTGGGGCTCTGCTTTTCAAGTGGAGAGTGCATTCCCAAGCTTCAGTTTTTGTTTTTGTTTGTTTTGTGTGTATGTGTGTGCGTGTGTGTGTACCTGTTTTCAGAGGTTGTTCTGAGGATTTGTAAGTTTTTGGTCTTTCCAAGGAGGTATGATGTAGGGAGAGATGTGTTTACTACTCTCCTGTACTGTGCACTGGTGTGTGAGTGACCACAATCACTCTGTTCAACCCTAGAATTGTAACCAGAGTCCCTGTACCCCTAAGGCCCACTAGTTCTGCTGTGATAGAGCTCCTCCTCACACTGGGACTAAGACTTAGGACTGTGACCCAGATCCAAGTAAAAGCAACACAACAGACTCCTTCACCTGGTGTCAGGAAAGGTACTTCTGTAAATCTCCTTCTGATGCATTGTCTGATCCTCTTATTTTCTGTGGGCTGAAAGATCTGAGGACCACCACTGTTGCCACTGATTAACTTGCCCTGAGGCCTACTCCTGTTTTGCTAGGGCCCAGTCTGCACTGGCAAGGCCTGTGCTGGATTGAGCTCCTCCATTACCCTGGTGTAACAGACCTTTCTTGCTGACATTCTAAGTTTTCTTGGCCTGGAAAATGGTTTCACTCTATGCTTATGTGGGTTATGACACTCCAGAATTTATTAAGAGTCATTATTTAAAGATATTGGGAGGGTTTTGTGAGAGAGCTCAGGTGAGTCCCTGCCTTTACTCTACCATCTTGGCTCCACCTCCCTAACCTTTCATTTCTTTTTTACATCAGCTGAAGCATAATAGATTCTGCTCCAGTACCTTATTTTTACTCTGTGTGTATCTGTTTCAAGTGTGTTTCTTATAAACAACTTCTTGTTGGATTCTGATTTCTAATCCACTTTGTTATCCACTTTCATTTTATGGATGAATTCATTACATTCACATTTATGATTTCTAAGTGTGCATGTCCCTGCTTCCTATTGTCTTCTGTTTTATTTTTATCTCTTTTTACCCTGTCCCTCCTTAAATGTCTGTGTCATTTCTAATCACTACTTCCATTAGTCTACACTCTCTTTATCATCCCCTCCCCTTTCTCTTATTTCTTTCCCTTCTTATATCCCTACTGGGTAAAACAGATTTCTATACCCAGTTGAGTGTGTAAATATATTCTTCCCTCTTTGAACACAATTAGATGAGAGTGAGGTTCAACCATTTGTCTCCCCACTCACCCTCACTGAAAAGGCAAGCATCTCGATACAAGTTATCAATGTGTAGTCATGCAAAATACTTCCACAGTAGTCCTGTTGTGAAAAACTAAGTCTATTTCCCTTCACCCTATCCTACCCCCCATTTATTCCATTCTCTCTTTTGACCCTATCCCTCTTCAGAAGTGTTTCTTTTGATTATCCCTTCCCCCAATCTGCCCTCCCCTCTATCAATCCCTTGCTCTCTTGTCCCCCTCCCCTCCTATTTTCCTGTAGGGTAAGACCGATTTCCAAACCCCATTGTGCATGTTATTCCCTCCTTAAGCCAAATGCTATGAGAATAGTTTTCACTCATTCCCTCTCACCTTCCCCCATTTCCCCTCCACTGTAAAAGCCTTTTTTATCTGTGTCATGTGAGATAATTTACCCAATTCTATTTTTTCCTTTCTCCTTCTCCCAGTATAATCCTCTCTCACCCCTTAATTTTATTTTTCAGATATCACCCCTTCATCTTCAACTCACCCTGTGCCCTCTATCTATCTATCTATACATACATACATACAATTTTTTCCATCCTTTATCACAGAGCCGTTTTTCTTGAAAGATGATGTCTAGGCTCTTTTTTTGATCATGGCTTTCAGATAGTCCAATAATTTTTAAGTTCTCTCTCCTGGATCTATTTTCCAGGTCAGTTGGTTTTCCAATGAGATATTTCACATTCTCTTCTATTTTTTTTCATTCTTTTGGATTAGTGTTACAGTGCCTTGATTTCTCAAATTGTCACTAGCTTACAATTTCTCCATTCTAATTCTTAAGGAAGTATTTTTTTTCAGTAAGCTTTTGGATTTCCTTTTCATTTGGCCAATTTTGCTTTTCAGGGCATTCTTCTCCTCATTGGCTTTTTGAACCTCTTTTGCCATTTGGGTTAGGCTATTTTTTAAGGTGTTATTTTCTTCAGTAATTTTTTTTGGGTCTCCTTTAGCATCACTCTCAGTTTTTCCTCTACTTCTCTTACTTGCTTCTCAAAATCCTTTTTGAGCTCTTCCATGGCCTGGAACTAATTCATATTTTTCTTGGAGGCTTTGAATGTAGGAGCTTTGGCTTCATTGTCTTCTTCTGGTTGTATATTTTTATCTTCTTTGTCACCAAAGTAAGATAATATAGTCTGACTCTTTTTGCGCTGCTTGCTCATGATCCTGGCCAATTGCTTGAGTTACAAACTCTTTGTTAAAGTCGGGGTCTGTTTCCAGGATGGAGAATGTACTGTCCCAAGCTTCAGGGGTTTTGTGCAGCTGTTTTCAGAGATACTTCTAGGGACCTGTAAATTTTCAGTTCTTCCAAGGTGCTATGATCAAGGGCAAGGTATTTACTCCTTTCCTGGCCTGTGCTGTGGTCTATGAGTGACCACAAGCACTCTTTTCTGTCTTGGAACTGTAAAGATTTCCTCTCCACAGCCACTACAAGCTCCACCACACCGGTGCTCCTCCTCACCCCAGGACCGCCACCCAGAACTGTGACCCAGATCCAAGCACGGGCAAAACAAAAGAATCCTGCACCAGCAGAGAGATCTCTGCAGTTCCCCTCTGATCAACCACTCAATTCACACTCAGTCTGTGGGCCAGAAGCTCAGGAGGCAGCCATGCCCTGGGTCCAAGCTTGGAGAATGGGGCTGGAACCCCACCATGCTTCTCTCTCTCACCACCGCAGAAACAGACTTTTCTCACTGACCTTCTAAGTTGTCTTTGGCATTCATGGGTTTAGAAGTCTGGAAACTGGAACAGCTGCCTGTGATTCAGTCCTCTGAGACCTGCTGCAGGATTGCTGAAGCCTGCATGCCCATGCCAAACTGCACTCCTCTCCCAGTCCGGAGCGATATACATTTCCAATCAACCATCCAGGTTATCTTGGGCTGGAAATTTTTTTTCACTCTGTCTTTTTGTGGGTTCTGCTGCTTTAGAATTTGTTTACAGCCATTTTTATAAGTGTTTGGAGGGGTTTGGGGGAGAACTCAAGCAAGTCACTGCTTTTACTCCACCATCTTGGCTCTGCCCCTCTTGTGTACTACATTTTTGTGAGATAATTTTCTCTATTCTTCCTCTCCCTTCCCCCCTTCTCCCAGGGAATCCCTATTTTTCATCCATTCAGTTTTTTGATCATCCCAACCTAATCAACTCACTCAAGTGACCTCTGTCTATGTACAGTCTTTCCAACTGCCCTAATAATGAAAAACATTCTTAGTAGTTTCATGTATCATCTTCCAATATAGGAATGCAAATGTTGGTGGTGTTGAGTCATTTTCAATCATGTCTGACTCTCCATGACCCTATTTGGGGTTTTATTGGTGAAGATACTGAAGCAGTTTGCCATTTCTTTATCCAGATCATTTTAAAGATGAGGAAAGTGAAACAAATAGAATTAAGTGACTTGTCCAGTGTCACACTACTACTAAGTGTTTAAGGCAAGATTTGAATTCAGGAAGATGAAATTTGCTGACTACAGGCCTAGAACTATAGCCACTGGGTCACCTAGCTTCCAGAAAAATGAAAATAGTGTAATCTTATTGAGTTCCTTACAAGTTCTCTCTCATGTTCATCTTTTTATGTTTCTCTTGAGTCTTAAATTTGAAAGTCAAATTTTCTATTCAATTCTGGCATTCATCAGGAATGCTTAAAAGTCATCTATTTAATCAAATATCCATTTTTTTCTAGAAGTACTATACTAAATTTTGCTTGGTAGATTATTCTTGGTTGTAATCCTAGCCCCATTTGCCTTCCAGAAATAATATTTCAAGACCTCATCTCCTTTAATGTGATAGCTGCTAAATCATGTATGATCCTAACTGGCTTCATGTTATTTGGATTCTTCCTGGTTCCTTGAAGTATTTTCTCTTTGACCTGGGAGCTCTGGAATTTGGCTATAATATTTCTAAGAGTTTTCATTTTAGGATCTCTTTCTGGATGTGATCAGTGTATTCCTTCATAATTTTTTTAAACATAATGTCTAAGCTTTTTCTTTGTTCATGTGTTTGATATCTTCCAATGACTCTAAAACCATCTCTTCTCAATCTCGTTTCCTGGTCAGTTGTTTTTCCTATGACATAGCTTACATTTCCTTTTATTTCTTCATTATTTTGGCTGTTTTTTTGTTTTTTTTATTGTCTCATTGAGTCTTTAACTTCCACTTATGCTGTTCTAATTTTTAAAGAATTTTTTCTTCAATGAGTTTTTGTACCTCTTCCTCTATTTGCCAAATTTTGTTTTTAACGTTATTTTTCAGTGTTTTTGTCTCTTTTACAAAGCTGTTAATTGTCTTTTCATAATTTTCTTGCATCACTCTTCTTTATTTTCATATTTTTTCCTTCATCACTCTTATTTGATTTTGAAAATAATGTTCAGGCTCTTCCAGAAATTCTTGTTAGGCTCATGTTGAATTCATATTTTTTTTGAGGCATTGTTTGTAACTATTTTAATTTATTGTCTTCTGAGTTTATATCTTATATCTTTTCCTGTTTAGGTTTCTTTTTTGGTTGTTTGCTTATGTTCCCAGCCTATTTTTTGATTTTGAACTTAATGCTAAAATTAGGCTCTGTTCCAGGGGTGGGGCAAGCACTGTCCCAAACTTCAGGCTTTTTCACAATGCTGTTTTCAGAACTAGTTCTGGAAGTCCGGAAGTTTTAAGTGTTTTAGAGGTGGTCTGATCTGTGGAGAGGTTTAGTCACTGCTCCTTTGTGATTGAAATTGATCTGGATCCTCAGGACTCCTCTTCCTTTGTGACTGAAAGTGATACTGCTCCTCTGGACCCCCTTCTCCCTTGTTACTGCAAAGGATACTGCTTCTTAGGGTCCCTGATTCCTTGTGACTAGAAGTGATACTTCTCCTCAGGGAGCCTACTTTCTTATAATGGAAGTGATACTGATCCACTTGGATCCTGATTCCTTGTGACTGCAAGTAATGCTACTCCTCAGTGCCTCTGCCATCTTGGGATGCAAGAGCTTTTCTCCACACAGGAACTGTGACCTGGAAGTAGGTATTGGCAGTGGAGTTAATAAACAGCACCCTGCCCTGCTTCCAGTGCTAGTACAGGGGATCCTTGTAGTCTCTTTCTCATCAGTTGCCTGATACCATTTTTGTCTCTAGTCTGAGAGCTCCTGAAACTTCTGCTGCTATTCTAAGTCAGAATTTGAAACCAGGTCTTCCTGATACTAAATCCAGTGTTCTATTCACTTCACTACACTGTTTCACTAATAGTTTACATGTTATGACCCCCCCACAGAAGCCTATTTTTTTATATAAGCATATCCATGTGTATACACACACACTCACACACACACACACATACACATGTGCATGCACACATTTATGCATTTCTCACAAGATGCTCTTGTGGTTTGTTTTCCAAATTTGTGTTGGCAAACTCATAGATTGGAAATTACAATGCCAGTGAAGATTTTAGAAATATGGCTTCATTAAGTGCTAAGATGATTCCTAAAAAGAGCTTTGAGGGGCTTATGTTATAGAAACAACAACTTTTTATCTGACATTTCATTCCCATGACTTCTCAGAAAAGTCTATTGAATACAGAATGTATGTAAAGATTATATAACAGTTATTGGATGCTCGGTTAAGTTCAGAGTTTTGTCATTTGGCTAAAGGGTGATGGATTGCTTTTGGCCATAGCACCCTTGAAGATGGTCCATCAAATGGCACAAGGGTTATAATTTATTTTGCTGGAGAGAGTACTCACACCTGTGGGTCAAGAGTTAAACTATTTAATTATAATTTGTTGTTGTTGTTCAGTCATTTTTCAGTTGTGTCCCATATGGGGTTTTCTTGGCAAAAATATTGAAGTGGTTTGCTGTTTCCTTCTCCAGATCATTTTACAGATGAAAACTGAGGAAAATAATGTCTAGGGTAACACCACTAAGTCTTTTGAGAACAGATTTGAACTCACGAATATGAGTCTTCTTGACTCTAGGCCCAACACTCTATATTTCGAGCCACCTAGCTGTCCTAAGTTGTAAGTACATGAAGTATAATTATCACCTTATGATCACTCCCACAGGGGTAATAATGTTTCAATGGGAAAAATATATCCAGAGATCTTACTTATTATTTGAGTAATACATCATCCACCCATTCCTCCTCTCCCCCCAAAAAATTTTATAGTGGGAGTAGAATTCTACCTTTAGTCTATTTCAATACCTTCTGACCAGCAGCCTTGGGGATTTCCTCAGTTTCAAACCATTTCAGGTAGATTCTTTTTCATGTAGTGAAATAGGGGAAAGGTGGAGGGGAAGAGAAGTGAGTCTAATGTTAAGCTTTTTTCTTCAAAAACTTTTTGAGTTTCATGTTGTTTATCAAATAAATTTCCAACTTTATTTTTCACTATTCAAAATTCTGCATATTCTGGTCACAATCTACTTTTCCAGACGTAGTTGCATGGTATATGAGATAAAGGATGGTTATGGATTCAACAGAGACTGAGTTTTGACTCCCACTTCCAACGTTTACTACTTGCGTTATCTTGGACCAGTCATGCAACCTTTCTGAGCTTCAGTTTCCTCATCTGTAAAAAGGGGTTACTAATAATACCTATAGTACTTACCTCATAGGCTTGTTGTTAGGCTCAGATAATGTGAATATTGCATTAGAAATACTTCATAAACCTTAAGTTTATATAAATATAATTTGTTATTTCTATTGTCTCCCATTTCTCACTTCTTTGAACTCTGTTGGGCAAACTAGCCTACATTAACTAAGCACATTTATACTTTTCCTTCTCACTGATTTTGCTCATACTAATCATTTTTCTCTGGATTGACATTCTTTCAGGAAGCTATTTTACCTTAAAAATCATTGCTAAAAAAGAACAAGGAAATTAAAGTCATAAATATAGTATTTAAAAAGTAGAACAACTTTTGACAGCATCAGCAAAATTATTTGACCAAAATGTACGATGACTGAGTGTGCTAAAAATTTAAGGGTTGCAAAAAAGGCTCAATTATCATGGAATTGTAAAAAGTAGCAGCTTCATAAGTCAGAGTCATATTTTCTCAAGATCCTTGACCAGTCAAGTGAATTTCTCAGCAAATGGCTCATAATGAATGGTATACTACTGCTTTGCTATATGTCTTTGTGCATTCTAGTTCCACAGTAAGTTACTGATGATTCTTAATGTCCCTAAAGGTTACATGGTTAAATTTTTGGAGTTGGATTTCTGAAATTCCAAACTAAAATGCTATGGATCTGCTCCCATCTCTTAACTTTTATTAAACAGAAAGTAAACAGCCAGTCAATGGAAAAAGCTCCTGCCAGAGTTATAACTAGGACAGAGAAACTGTTAAGGCTATTGGCAGCACTTGCAGTCCTATAGCAATAGAGATTTAATTGAACAGTGTCTAGATATCATGAATAATTTGTTAAAATAGGAGTCTACCATATGACATTTGGCGGCCACATCCCCAATGAGCTTCTGCCACACACCCCTCCCCACCCACCCTGTGCTGGCTAACATGTCAACACAACAGCCTCCGCATTAGAGTCTGAAGGCTGGTACTAGGTTATTTTTTGTGTTACTTATTACTTATTCTAAGTAAAAACATGACTAGCTATGGCTCCCTCCTTTCACAGACATTGGGCAAATGTTGGGCACTTGCACAAAAATTACCATGAGAAAACAATGATTACCTTTTATAATTTGCTAGTATTTATCAGTACCTTTATAGCTCACCAGTCAATATAGATTTTTTAAAAAAATTCATTTGCAATTAAGACTAAAGATAGTATGTTAGGAATCAGAATATATGGTTCTAGTTCTGCCTATGGCCTTAACTAGTTCTGTATCCCAAGGCAAATCATCTAAATTTCTAAGGACCATATTTTCTTTTTTTTATGTAAAACATTTCCATATTAGTAATTTTGTACAAGAAGACTTGAATAAAAGAAAATGAATGAAAGAAAAAATGAAAAATAGCATGCTTCAGATTGTATTCTAACAATATCAGTTCTTTCTCTGGAGGCAGATAGTATGCTTCATCATTAGTCCTTTGAAATTGTCTTGGATCATTGTATTGCTGAGAATAGCTAAGTCATTCACTGTTCTTCACTGAATAATATTGCTGTTACTATGTGTAATGTTCTCCTGGTTCTGTTCACTTCACTTTGCATCAGTTAATGTAAGCCTTTCCAGGTTTTTCTGAAATCATCCACTTTTTATTTCTTATAGCACAAGAAAATTCCATTATAATCATATACCACAGCTTGTTTAGCCATTCCCCAATTGATGGGCATCCTTTTTAATTTCCAATTCTTTGCCACAATAATTCTTTGCTGCTGTAAATATTTTTGTACAATAGATCCTTTTCCTCCTTTTTCTTTTTTGATGTCTTTGTTATATAGACATAGCAGTGTTATTGCTGGATCAAAGGGTATACACAGTTTTATAGAAGGGCCATATTTTCTTTTTAAAATGTTTTAAATGTAATATAGGTGCTGGAAGAGGTAGGCTGGGATAGGTACTTAGATTATCATTAATAATAACTAACATAATAATAACTAACATTTATATGATATGCCAGGACTCTGCTAAGTGCTTTACAATTATCTCATTTGAGCCTTACAACAACCCTGTGAGGTTGATGCTATTTGTATCCCCATTTTACAGATGAGGAAACTGAGGTAAACAGAGGTTAAGTGGCTTGCACAAGGCCACATAGCTAGTAAGTATCTGAAGCTAGATTTCCTGATTCTAAGCAGAGAAGTCTGGGCCTAGCCATTGCACCACCTAGCTGCTCATGCTCACTTTGCTATGATCGTGGACGTCAAACTGGAAGGTAATTCAGTGTTTAATTAGTCCAAGTCCTTCATGTTACAGATTTTAAAAATGGGATGCAGAGAAATGAAATAATTTACCAACATTTCACCAATAATGAGTAGCAGAGCTAGGATTTGAACTGAGATCTTCTGCTTGAAAATCTGATATTCACTCAATTAGCATGCTAGAAGAAATAAAATGCAGGACCAAGAGTGAGGAGATATATGCTGAATCCTAACTTGAACATTTACTAGTTGTGTGACTATGGACAAGTCTCTTAACTTTTCTGATCCCCAGTTTCCCTATCTATAAAAGAGCAAAAATAATACCATAATTATGTTACAGGGTTACTATAAGAAAAATTCCTGGGAAATCTTAAGATGCAATATAAATATGAACTTTTGTAGTTGCTAACATGTTAAATGAACTAAACATTGTCTAATAGTTATTATTGTTGGGTCATTTTCAGTCATGCGCAATTCTTATATGACCCATTTGGGGTTTTCTTGGCAAAGATACTGGAGTGGTTTGTCTTTTCCTTCACCAGCTCATTTTACAGATGAGAAAAATGAGGCAAACATGATTAAATTAATTCCTATGATCACATAGCTAGTAAGTTTTTGAGGCTAGATTTGAACTCAGGTCTTCCCAATTCTGAACTCGGTGCTCCATCCACTGTGCTACCTAACTGCCCTTGTTTAATGGAATATATATCAATTAGGTTACTGCAGGGAATTCAGAAAGACTTCATCATCAGTTTTCTCTGAACTGCTAATTTTGTCCTGGTTTTTTACAAATATGGTCAAGTTTTCTCTGTAATCAGAACAAATAAAACCCTTCATTTGGCCCTTTAAACTCTCATCTAAAATCTCCACTCCATTTTGCATCCTAGAAAGAAGTCTTCATTTGTTGCCTCTAATTCCTCAATTCCCACTCCTTAGCCTCTTGAAATCTCCTCCTCACAGTAGAGAAACAGCTTTCTCCAAGGTTTTCAGCATGTCAAAAGTTTTATTGATGCAATTTGTGCCAATATTACAGTCATTTTCAGATATTCTACTTCCCTTCAAGGATATTTCCCCTGTAACAAAAGAAAAAAAAACATGTAAACAAAATCAATGAATAAATGGATGCAAAATTCTAACCTCTTAGATCCCTACTATGAATAGAAAAAGGTATATTTTGTGATCTCTGAGACAAAGATTAGTTATTATAATTATACAGCTTTCTGTTCTGTTTTATTGTGCTTTTCATTTACCTTGTGGTCATAATATCTTCCTGATTCTTCCAACACTTAGTATAGTTTCTGGCACATTGTAATTGCTTAAGAAATGCTCATTAGCTTATTAGTCAATTGACATCTTCCAAAGTTTCTCTGAGCTCTCAGACTTGTTTCTTTCAGTTGAATAATATTCCATTAATTTCATGTACCGTAACCTTTTTTAACCATTTCCCTGCTCATTAGGAACTCACTGTTTTCAGTTCTTTTTCATCACAAAAGTACTGCTATGATTTTTTTTTATTTTGTGAATAATAGAACTTTCTATGTTTAACTTCATTTAAGTATGTGCTTAGCAGTAGCAACTCTGGATAAAAACATTAAAAAATCTACTCTTTTTTGCATAATTTGAAATTAGATTTTAGAATGTTGGGAGATTTATAGTTGATTTATACCATCAGCATTTTGTCTGTCTTCCAACATTTGCTCCAGAATTAACTATGTTCATATTTTGTTGACTGCCAATTTTCTGGAGGTAAGGTGAAACACTGAAGACTTTAATTTGAATTTCTTTAATTATTGGTGTTCTGGAATAATCTTTCATGTGGTTGTTAATAGTTTGAAAATCTGTTTTTGAGAACAGTTTATTCATATTCTTTGATGACTTACTTTAATGAAGAATGGTTATTGGTTTTATAAATGTGTGTTAATTCTCTATATAGTTTGGATATTTCTCCACTCCAATCCATCTTCCACAAAACTGCCAAAGTGATATTTCCTAAAGCACAATTATGTTTCCAAATTAATAAAGTCCAATGGCACCCTATCACATCTAGAATCAAAATGAGCTCCTTATTTCACTGTTAAAGCCCTCAATAGCCTGGTCCTAATTTATGTCATGATAGAAATTCTGAGGGACAAAGTTCTAAGCCTGATCAATTTATTAGTTAGGCTAACAGTAACTAATAAATAGAGTTGGTGGATTCTCTCAGTGATCAAAGACCTTGAGTGAAGTTTGATATTTTTTTTTGAGATGGATGTGCTTATTTATTTTTACATAAAGAATTAAATCTTGTTGGAATATTTGGTAACACAGGATGTAGAACATCTTCAACATTTTTCAGTTGATCAATATTTTGATTTATAATTGTCAATGCTGAGAATGCCGCTTCACATAAATATATAGTACAAAATGGTATGTGTAGGGCCATTTCAGAAATTCTGAACAGGAATTCTGTCCTAATCTCAAGCCAAAATTCATTTAATGATTTTTTTCTTTTTATTCTGCTTCTTTTATTTTTTTATTTTTTTTAAAATACATTTATTTATTTTTGGTTTTCAACATTTACTTCCACAAGATTTTGAGTTCCAAATTTTCACCACATCTTGTCCCTCCCCCACCCCAAGATGGCATGCATTCTGAATACCCCTTCCCCTAGTCTGCCTTCCCTTCTATGTCTCCTCTCCTTATCTTATCCCCTTCCCCTTCTATTTTCCTGTAGGGCAAGATAGATTTCTGTACCCCATTTTCTGTATTTCTTATTTCCCAGTTGCATGTGAAAACATTTTTTTAAACAAGTGTTTTTAAAACTTTGGGTTCCAAATTTTCTTCCTTCCTCCCTCCCCACCTATGCTCATTGAAAAGACAAGCAACTCAATATATGTTATACATGTGCAGTTATGCAAAACACTTTCATAGTAGAGATGTTGTGAAAAACTAACTTTATTTCCCTCAATCCTAACCTGCCCCCCATTTATTCTATTCTTTCTTTTGACCCTGTTCCTCCTCAGAAGTACTTGCTTCTGATTACCCCCTTTCCCAATCTGCCCTTCTCTTTATCATCCCCCCTACTCTCTTGTCCCCTTCCCCCCTATTTTCCTGTAGGGTAAGATAGATTTCCATACCCAATTGAGCGTGTATGTTATTCTCTCCTTAAGTCAAATCCCATGAGAGTAAGATTCACTTATTCCATCTCACCTTCCCCCACATCCCCTTCACTTTAAGAGCCTTTTCTTTTCTGTTTTTTTGTGAGATAATTTACCCCATTCTACCTCTGCCTTTCTCTTTCTCCTAGTATAATCCTCTCTCACCCCTTAATTTTATTCTCCAGATATGACCCCTTCATCTTCAACTCACCCTGTGCCCTCTATCTATCTATCTATCTCTCTATCTATCTATCTATCTATCTATCTATACATACACATATTTTTTTTCCCTCCAACTATGTTAATACTGACAAAAGTCTCATGAGTTACAAATATCATCCTTTCATGCAGGAATGTAAACAGTTCAACCTTAGTAAGTCTCTTATGATTTCTCTTTCTTGTTTACCTCTTCATGTTCCACTTGAGTCCTGTATTGGAAAGTCAAATTTTCTATTCAGCTCTGGTCTTTTCATCAAGAATGCTTGAAAGTCCTCTATTTCACTGAATGACCATTTTTTACCCTGCAGCATTATACTCGGTGTTGCTGGGTAGGTTATTCTTGGTTGTAGTCCTATCTCCTTTGCTCTCAAGAATATTATATTCCATGCTCTGTGGTCCCTTAGTGTAGAAGCTGCTAAATCTTGTGTTGTCCTGATTGTGTTTCCACAATACTTGAATTGATTCTTTCTGGCTGCTTGTAATATTTTCTCCTTGACCTGGGAACTCTGGAATTTGGCTGCAATATTCCTAGGAGTTTTCCTTTAGGGATCTCTTTCAGGAGGAGATTGGTAGATTCTTTCAATTTCTATTTTGTCCTCTGGTTCTAAAATATCAGGGCAGTTTTCCTTCATAATTTCTTGAAAGATGAGGTCTAGGCTCTCTTTTTGATCATGGCTTTCAGATAGTCCAATAATTTTTAAATTCTCTCTCCTGGATCTATTTTCCAAGTCAGTTGTTTTTCCAATGAGATATTTCACATTGTTTTCTAATCTTTCATTCTTTTGGATTTGTTTTACAGTGTCTTGATTTCTCATAAAGTCACTAGCTTCTAATTGCTCTATTCTAATTTTTAAGGAAGCATTTTCTTCAGTAATCTTTTGGACTTCCTTTTCCATTTGGCCAGTTTTACTTTTCATGGCATTCTTCTCCTCATTGGCTTTTTGGACCTCTTTTGTCATTTGGGTTAGGCTATTTTTTAAGGTGTTATTTTCTTCAGTATTTTTTGGGGTCTCCTTTAGCAAGCTGTTGACTTGTTTTTCACAATTTTCTTGCATCACTCTCATTTCTCTTACCAATTTTTCCTATACTTCTCTTACTTGCTTTTCAAAATCTCTTTTGAGCTCTTCCAAGGCCTGGGATTGATTCATATTTTTCTTGGAAGCTTTGAATGTAGGAGCTTTGGATTTGTTGTCTTCTTCTGGTTGTATGTTTTGATCTTCTTCATCACCAAAGTAAGATAATATAGTCTGACTCTTTTTTCACTGCTTACTCATGATCCCAGCCAATTACTTGAGTTTTAACCTCTTTGTTAATGTAAGAGTCTGCTTCCAATGTGGAGAATGTACTGTCCCAAGCTTTGGGGGTTTGTACAACTGTTTTCAGAGATACTTCTAAGGACCTGTAAATTTTCAGTTTTCCCAAGGTGATAGGTAAGGAGTGAGGTGTTTCTTCCCTACTGCCACAACAAGCTCCACCATGCCAGTGCTCTTCCTTGCCCCAGGACCACCCCTCAGGGCTGTGACCCAGATCCAAGCACCTGCAAAGCAAGAGATTTCTGCCTCAGCAGTGGCAAAGAGATCCCTGCAACCCCCCTTTGATCAGCCACTGAATTCCTCCTCAGTCTGTGGGCCAGAAGCTCAGGAGGCAGCCACTGCTCCGGGCCACATTCAGGACTTGTGGCTGAGACTTAGCTTCTAACTCTCACCGCAGTCACAGACTTTTTCCATTGACGTTCTAAATTGTCTTTGGCATTCATAGTTTGACAAGTTTGACAAGTTTGACAAGTTTGGAAACTGCCACAGTTGCCCATGATTCAGTCCTCTGAGGCCTGCTCCAGGGTTGCTGTGGCCTGTGCACCCACACCAAACTGCACTCCTCTCCCTGCCCAGCAAGATATACCTTTCTGATCAACCATCCAGGTTGTCTTGGGCTGGAAATTTGTTTCACTCTGTCTTGTTGTGGGTTCTGCTGCTTTAGAATTTGTTTAGAGCCATTTTTTTTTTACAGATATTTGGAGGGGTTTGGGGGAGAGCTCAAGCAAGTCATGGCTTTTACTCTACCATCTTGGCTCTACACCCCACATATTGTCTCTAATAACAGCAAGATGACAGAGCAAAATCTCAAGTGACAAAAGTGTCTTCTTTTTGGCTATTGATGGCATAATCAGAATTGAGATTACATCATTTGGACCTCCCTTTCTGAAATCCCCTTACACATAGCCAAGACATGTGATTTGAGTCACAAGACCAGGTTCCCAGGTGGTGAGATTGGTCTGCAGGTGATAAGAGTTGCTATACTATTTTAAATTGAGGAGACATGACCTTTTAGGTTAAAGTTTCTTTTGAAAGCAGGGGAGTGATGTGTGGGGTTACAAGGTGAAGATAATTATAAGACAAAAAGCTTGACTTTTAGACTTGTTCCTGCAGAATGTGGCTGGTGGGTCAAGATTACAATGGAAAAGAACTATCAAAGGGAATATTAAATCTAGCATAATTAAATCTTAGCAAAGTAGAATTAAAATCAATTTTCAATTTTACACTTTTATGTCTTATTATATGTTTCTTCTTTTCTAGTACTTTATAATCCAGTCAAATTGGCCTTCTCTATGTTCCCCAGACATAACACAGAACTTCTAATTTCCCTATTTTTGCACTGGCCAACTTAATATATTCAGATTCCCTAGACTTGTTCTCCATGATCTCAACAGTCATGACTAAGTAATTCAACTCTCTACGTAGGGCTTATAATGTCACAAAGGTAGCTTTTTGTACAAAGGTAGCACATGTAGCTTTTTATCCTCAACTCTACTAAAAAAAAAAACCTGATGATCCAATTAAAGTTAAAGTATAAATTTACAACAGTGAAATGTGCATAATACCTAAGATATAGTAGGATTCAATAAATGCTTGTTTATCTGTTGATTCATTGCTTAATATGTTACATACCCAGGTGATATTTATAAGCAGGATTCTATTTTTTCCTATTTATTAATTCAATGAAAATTTACTCAAAATCTAACTTTTTCATGACATTGGACTGAATATTGTACAGGATCAAAAATTGTCTATAAAGAACTTATAACCCAATTGAGAAAATAAGACATTCACACAAAAATTAAAATAGAATCATAAAACTGGAATGATAGATTTGGAAGGTATCTTGGAAATTATCTGCTCAAAATGCCTCATTTTAAAAATCTTGTAATTGAGTCTGAGAGAGATTATGTATTTTCCTAATACCAAAGTTAAATAACAATGAAGGGCAATAATTTCTTAATTGATAAGCAACAAGTGCTGTGGGTTCAGAAAGAAGAGGGATCACTCTGAACTGGAATTATTAGAGAAGACTTAGTTCACTGATGAACATGTTGTTTGACCATAAATTTAGACAGGTAAGAGGAAAAAAATCAAAGGAATGTATAACAGAGGCAATATTGGCCACTAATGTAAGCCAAGGAAAGAGATATTGGGGACAAAAAGATCACTAAAGTAATTTATGTATAAGGCCAAGCCTGAAAGATAATGAAAGGATGGTATTGAATAAGGAAAAGATTATTACCTTATGCCCATTCATGAATATATATTAGAGATCTGCACTTTAATCTGAATGGGGAAACTCCCAGTGTGGGAACTCATTATGCCAATGCAGATTATTATATTTCCTTAGTTGATGAGTCCTAGGGAGTTGTACAAGACACATAGGGATTATATGTGCCTGGGGGTGCAAAATTCTTTTAAAATATATATATATATATACACACACATATATATGTATATATATATATATAATTTATTTTAAACTTAAATACAACATAAGAAAAGAAAAAAGAAATAAATTTAAATACTAAAATAATACAAATAAGAAAAAAAGCATTGCCATGTGCACAATAGAATGAAAGAGAGGATTCAAAATATAGAGCAATAAATTTCCATTTCAGGAAAGTCTATATAATAAACACTATGCATTGTGTTGCAGTTATCCACCATATATATATATGGATGGATACACACACACAGATATATACACACACATATATACACATGTACCTACACATATACATGTACACATACATATGGATATAAACACATAAAGATATACATACATACATATCTATATACATATACTTAGATACTAATAATTATACTCATATATAGACATGCATTCATATGCATCTATGTAAAACCATAATATACTTATTTGTCCTCTGTTCCTCTGAGGGTATATAACCTCTTTCTTCATAAGTCCAAGTCTTTCTATATTTTTCTAAGTCTACCAACTTGTCATTTCCTGAACCACAGCAATATTCCAACCTTATATTCTCTAGTAGTTGTTTTAAATGATCAAAACAATGTTGATGAATATGACTGACATGATTTTTCTCTTTTGATTGTATCTATTTTAGCTTCAACTTAGTTTGAGATCATGATTACCGCCCCTGCTCCTTTTTTCCTAACAAATCCTACTGTTGATATTTATTTTATGCCTGTGTGTGTCTCTTATTTCCTATCCCTCCTTACTTTTCCACTTTACTTCTACCAGCTTCCTGGCCCTCCTATTACTTAAACTACTCCACCTCCCAGGATCCCTCCCATATACTCCCATTCTCATTAATCTAAATACTCTTCTATACCCCACTTTAACTTATTCCCTCACCCTCCCTTCTAAAGATCCATCCCTTATCCTCTTACCCCTCCCTATCCCTTGAGTGTTTTGTTTCTTTCTGAATTTAGAAGACTTTTATACTCTTCTAGATATATATGTATTGTTTCCTTTTGAACGCATTCCTGATGAAAGAAGGTTTCCAGAAATAAATGCCCTCCCCTCCCCATCTAATTCCTGTGTGTTAGTTCTTCCTCTCACACCTCATTTGTATAAGATAATTACTCTTTTTAAGTTATTCCTAATTTTTTTTTTGGTGAGGCAATTGGAGTTGTCACTTGCCCAGGGTGTCACACACAGCTATTAAGTGTCAAGTGTCTGAGGTCAGATTTGAACTCAGGTCCTCCTGACTCCAGAGTCAGTGCTCTATCCACTGCACCACCTACCTGCCCCCAGTTTTATTTTTTTTAAATCATAACATACGCAGGTCTACCCCAATCTGTTTTATGAACTCCCCGATGCTAATAATAATACTGGACATACAGTTTACATTTCTTCATAAAAAAGGTAAACAGTCTGTCCTTATTGAACTTCTTGTAATTAGTCTTTGCTATGTACCTTACATTTCTCTTGACTCTTGACTCTTACATGTCTGTTAATTTCAGGTTTTTTTTTTAAACAAAATTCTGAAAGTTGGACATTTCACTAAATTTCCATTTTTTTCACTCAAAATTATGGTTAGCTTTGCTGGGTATGATATTTTTGATCAGAACCCCAGTTCTTTTCAATATATGTAGCATTCCAAGAACTGCAGCCTTTTAGTGTCACCACTTCTAGGTCTTGTGTGATTCTAATTGTGGCTCCACCATATTTAATTTTTATCTTGTTGCTCATAATATTTTATCCCTGAGCTGGAGTTTTCAGAATTTTACTATGATATTCTTGTGGGTTTTCTTCAAATGATCTCTTTCAGATGGTGATTGGTGGATTTTATTCTTCTATTTCTACTTTCTCCTCTTGTTCTAATGCTTCAGGACAATTTTCTTTAATTATTTCTTGTGTTATTGTATCAAGATTCTATTTTTTATAATAGCTTTAAGGCAGTCCAATTATTCTTATGTTTTCTCTTCTTGATCTGTTTCCCAGATCAGTTGTTTTTCTTATGAGATGTTTCACATTCTCTTCTATTGTTCCATTGTTTATATTTTGTTTTATTATTTCTTGGTCTCATGATTTCATTGGCTTCCCCTTGCTCAATTCTGATTTTCAAGCACTCATTTTCTTCCTTAAGATTCTGGATCTCCTTTCCTAGTTGGTTAACTTTTTTTCATAATCTTCCCAGTTTTCAAGGATAGTTCTTATTTTTTTCCTCAATATCTCTCATTTTGGAGGGGGAAGGTGATCCTTTGACATTACTCTTTGGGGTAGAAGAGGGTTTCTTTGCTTCAGTATTCCCCTCTGAAGATAAACCTCAGTTTTCTCTATTCCCAAAGTAACTTTATATGGTTGAATTCTTTCTCCTTTGCCTGCTATTATTTTTTATTTGTTAGCAGCTTATTTTTTGTAATCACCTCTAGCCCTGGGGTAGGGGGGATGGTGCCTCTAGCTTCAGATCCTTCAGTTCTCCCCTCTAGGCTCTAACTGAAACCAAGACCTCCAAACTACAGTAAGTGTCCACAGCCAGTAGCATCACTGCTCCACTGTTTCTGCATTCACTGGGCATATGCTGGTTTCTTCCCATCGAGGGCTCTATCTCCACAGCACAGCTAGGTCTGGCATTCCTTATCAGCATAGGTTACCTCAATTTTCTGCAGCTCAGCCACGCAACTTACCTCACTGTCATGGGGGTAAAAGTTCCTGAGACTGCCACCCAACTCAGCTAATCCCAGGGCTCCCTGCTTGTTGTTTAAGTGGAAATACTTAGATGCCCTATTACCTGTATTGTCTATGTCAAAACAGGTGAAAAGACAAAGGCACTAAGACAGAAGGAGCTCATCATTTAAGAATAATTAGTTTACATTGTAGCAATAAATGGCCTGTCTCTAATGAAGATCTATCTGAGTTTTGTTCAAGCTAAAGTCTGGTCAGTATATTCCCTTTCTGAAAAAAAAAATTTGCATAGAGTGAGATACTATTCTGGATCACATGAAACAACTCCCACTGAATGAAAAATCTCCCTGAAAGGAGATTTAAAGATCAGCCTGCATCTGCTGGCAAATGAAATCGTTTCTTAACAGAACAAAGAGAAGGGAGCTGTTTTTTTTTTTTTTCACAGTTGCAGGGCCTGAGGCTTTTGATATTAGCAATACTATCCACCTTAGTCAAAAGGAACAGCCTGATTATGAAGAGATTCAACAGAAACTTGGTGGATATTGAAAACCTGAGGGTGTAGGGAGCAGAATGAGTTTTTGGAACCTTCTCTCAGAGTTCACAAAGAAAAGAATTCAGAAGCAGTATGGGACAGTGGAAAGGGTGCTAAATTTGGACTCTTATGAGCTGGGTTTGAATCCTGGCTCTGCCATACTACCTATACGAGCTTGAGGAAATCATTTAACATCTCTTGGCTTCATTTACCTTATTGATAAAATGAGGGCACTAGAAAAACCTTCCCAGCTCAAATTCAGTGAATGATTCAACTTTGGGGTGATGTCAGATTCCCTCAGAGCTTAAGCTATGATAGGAAAAAAATAGGTATGATAAGCACAGAAAAGAGCTGCCAGAGAACTTAGGTTAAAATCTAAAACAGACATTTCATCTATCCAGAATTCAATCTATCTATATTTTGAAATGCTCTGTATAACCTATAGGATGGTGAAAGTCAGGAATTAAATAAAGTGAGGGGGAAAAGGCAAGCAGACTAAGTTAGTGGAAACCTTATGAGGATCCTGAAGACAATAATAGCATGAAGTAAAATACAGGGGGGAAAAAAGTGTGGACTGTTCAACTTCAGCGCCCTGGATACTTTTACTTAAACCTCTGACAACCTTAGTTCATCATCTTTAAAGTAGAGATAATGTTTGCACTACCTAACTCATTAAGTTTTAAGGTGAGAATAACCTAAATGTTGGCTACTTTTACTATGCAGAAATATCATGGAAGTCAACAAAATATAAAGAAGATTAATGATGTATATAATGATATTTCTTGGGGAAATGGTTTTCATTCTTGATCTTAATCCAATGCAAAAAAAAGCTATGAGTCATATTAGGCAGGAAAAAGGGAATATTGAAATTCATAATCTGAAAATAATATTTGATAGAAAAGAACATGCAACCCTTTTTTTGAAAATAGATAAATATCTTGATTTATTTCAAGGAATAGAAGCCCCTTTAAAAATTCTAAATAAGGGAAATATTCTCAGGTTAATGGAATATTTCCCCTAAGAGATCTGCACTTTGAGTAGCAGTTTGCAACTGGAGAGCAATGAATAGAAGATCTTTCTAACAGAGACTTAATGCTTGTGGGAAGGGAATTCTAATGCTCTGACCTTGGTCATGCTGATTCATGGTTGCACTCCACAGTGACATAATAATGGAATTGAGAGTTACCATAGAAAGTGGGATAAACTTCCATCTCACCTCTGCCTAGATTCCTTTAAAGTTCTGGCCAACTGATACCTCTTAAACTAGGCCTGTTTGAGCCATTTATCAACTGTGATTTGTAGAAGTTATTTAACCTCTTCAGACTTCATATGAATAATGAAATGCTTAAGAGAGGTGATCCCAGATTGCTTTTTAAATTCTATAATTTGATGAGTTTTAGTCAATTAAAAAGCATTTTTGAAACCCATCTTATACTGAAAGATACAGTAACAAATGGAATGGATAAGAAGTTAGTGACAGAAGTAATCATGAATAATTAAATTGCTTTGTGACAATGAGACGCTCAAGCTATACAAAGAGATTAAATTTAGGTGGTTAGAGAATATAATTTTCCAATCATAATTCTAGATGGTTATAGTGCAATAACAAATAAGTCAAGCTGGTTTTGTGTTTACTGACACGTTTTTGTGTTTTCTTCAAATTTGCTATTTACTTTTATTCTAACTCTAAAAAGATTGCTGTCTATGTACAATCAAATGATTCAAAATTGGTTCTCATATTGATAATCATTCATTTCTAGCTAGTTAAAATATAATCATTTTTGTTATTTTATTCAGTGATCATCATCTGTAATTTATTATTGTTTTGAGCTTTGATTATAGGGATAGTTGTCTGAAATGAAGCCAATAGTAGAAAATGGCATATGCTATAATCTGTGAATAGCGAAACATGGATGTCTGTGTCTGGGAAAGGTTTTGGGGATGTCTAAGGCACACTCTAGGTAGAATCCTCCTGACTCTATTTCCCCATTGTGCTATTTCCTTTTTGAAAAGGAAAATTCCAACCTGGTTAATCTTTTTTTTTTTAATTTTTTAAAATTCTTTTTATTTATTTTTTTGTTTTCAACATTTACTTCCACAAGATTTTGAGTTCCAAATTTTCACCCCATCTCACCCCTCCCCCCACCCCAAGATGGCATGTGTTCTAAATACCCTTTCCCCTAGTCTGCCTTCCCTTCTATGTCTCCCCCCCTTCTCTTATCCCCTTCCCCTTCAATTTTCCTGAAGGGCAGGATGGATTTCTGTACCCCATTTCCTGTATTTCTTATTTCCCAGTTGCATGTGAAAACATTTTTTTTAAACATGTGTTTTTAAAACTTTGGGTTCCAAATTTTCTCCCTTCTTCCCTCCCCACCCACCCTCACTGATAAGGCAAGCAACTAAATATAGATTATATATATGCAGTTATGTAAAACACTTCCATAGTAGACATGCTGTGAAAAACTAACTCTATTTCCCTTAATCCTATCCCGCCCACCCATTTATTCTATTCTTTCTTTTCACCCTGTCCCTCCTCAGAAGTATTTGCTTCTGATTACCCCCTTTCCCAATCTGCCCTTCTCTTTATCATCCCCCCTACTCGCTTGTCCCCTTGCCCCCCTATTTTCCTATAGGGTAAGACAGATTTCTACACCCAATTGAGTGTGTATGTTGTAACCTCCTTAAGTCAAATCTTATGAGAATAACATTCACTCATTCCCTCTCACTTTCCCCCATTTCCTCTCCACTGTAAGAGCCTTTTCTTTCCTGTTGTTTTTTTTTTGTGGGATCATTTACCCTGTTCTACCTCTCCCTTTCTCCTTTTCCTAGTATATTCCTCTGTCACCCCTTAATTTTATTCTCCAGATATGACCCCTTCATTTTCAACTCACCCTGTGCCCTCTATCAATCTATTTACATCTATATATACGTACACATAATTTTTTCCCCTCCAACTACCCTAACACTGACAAAGGTCTCATGAGTTACAAATATCATCTTTCCATGCAGGAATGTAAACAGTTCAACCTTAATAAGTCTCTTATGATTTTCTCTTTCCCGTTTACCTCTTCATGTTCCACTGGAGTCTTGTATTTGAAAATCAAATTTTCTATTCAACTCTGTTCTTTTCATCAAGAATGCTTGAAAGTCCTCTATTTCACTGAATGACCATTTTTTACCCTGCAGGATTATACTCAGTTTTTCTGGGTAGGTGATTCTTGGTTGTAATCCTGTCTCCTTTGCTCTCCAGAATATTATATTCCATGCTCTGTGGTCCCTTAGTGTAGAAGCTGCTAAATCTTGTGTTATCCTGATTGTGTTTCCACAATACTTGAATTGATTCTTTCTGGCTGCTTGTAATATTTTCTCCTTGACCTGGGAACTCTGGAATTTGGCTACAATATTCCTAGGAGTTTTCCTTTGGGGATCTCTTTCAGGAGGAGATTGGTAGATTCTTTCAATTTCTATTTTGCCCTCTGGTTCTAAAATATTTTCCTTCATAATTTCTTGAAAGATGATGTCTAGGCTCTTTTCTTGATCATGGCTTTCAGATAGTCCAATAATTTTTAAATTCTCTCTCCTGGATCTATTTTCCAAGTCAGTTGTTTTTCCAATGAGATATTTCACATTGTTTTCTAATCTTTCATTCTTTTGGATTTGTTTTACAGTGTCTTGATTTCTCATAAAGTCACTAGCTTCCAATTGCTCTATTCTAATTTTTAGGGAAGTATTTTCTTCAGTAAGCTTTTGGACTTTCTTTTCCATTTGGCCAATTTTGCTTTTTACGGCATTCTTCTTCTCGTTGGCTTTTTGGACCTCTTTTGCCATTTGGGTTAGGCTATTTTTTAAGGTGTTATTTTCTTCAGTATTTTTTTGGGTCTCCTTTAGCAAGCTGTTGACTTGTTTTTCATGATTTTCTTATATCACTTTCAGTTTTTCCTCTACTTCTCTTACTTGCTTCTCAAAATCCCTTTTGAGCTTTTCCAAGGCCTGGGACTGATTCATATTTTTCTTGGAGGCTTTGGATGTAGGAGCTTTGGCTTTGTTGTCTTCTTCTGGTTGTATGTTTTGATCTTCTTCATCACCAAAGTAAGATAATATAGTCTGACTCTTTTTGCACTGCTTACTCATGATCCTGGCCAATTACTTTAGTTTTAAACTCTTTTTTAAGGTAAAAGTCTGCTTCTAATGTGAAGAGTGTACTGTCCCAAGCTTCAGGGGTTTTGTGCAGCTGTTTTCAGAGGTACTTGTAGGGACCTGTAAATTTTCCGTTCTTCCAGGGTGGTATGATAAGGGGCTAGGTGTTTTCTCTCCACCACCACAACAGGTTCCACCATACCAGCATTCCTCCTTGCCCCAGGACCACCCCTCAGAACTGTGACCCAGATCCAAGCATGGGCAAATGAGAGATTCCTGCCTCAGCACTGGCAAAGAGATCCCTGCAATCCCCCTGTTTTTAGCCACTTGATTCCCCCTCAGTCTGTGGGCCCGATCCTCAGGAAAAAGTCATGGCCCCGGGCCACGCTCGAGACTTGCTGCTGAGACCTAGCTCGTTCTCTCACCGCAGTCACAGACTTTTTCTACTGACCTTCTAAGTTGTCTTTAGCATTCAGGGTTTGAGAAGTCTGGAAACCGCCACAGCTGCCTGCGATTCAGTCCTCTGAGGCCTGCTCCAGGGTTGCTGTGGCCTGCGTACCCACGCTGCACTGCGCTCCTCCCCCTGCCCGGCGCAATATACCTTTCTGATCAACCTTCTAGGCTGTCTTTGGCTGGAAATTTGTTTCACTCTGTCTTTTTGTGGGTTCTGCTGCTTTAGAATTTGTTTAGAGACATTTTTTTTAGGTATTTGGAGGCTTTGGGAGAGAGCTCAAGACAGTCACTGCTTTCCTTCCGCCATCTTGGCTCTGCCCCCCACCTGGTTAATCTTGAGCCTCCTTTTAACACCCTGTGACTACATGATTGGCTGTCATATATGACTCATGCCTGGAATCAAACATCTAAGGGAATTTTTCCCTCTGTTATGACACATGACATTATTATAACTTTCCCAACTTTTCCTTTTATAGCAAATCTCTACATTCAAAAAGTTTTGTAAGTACAATACTAAATCTATTAAGTAATAGATTGATATCAGAACATCTCTAACAGGATACAAGTATAAACATCTTAAATTAAAAAACAATTTTAATACATATTTGTGTTCGAACTATAATTTAGGGATGATATCCTCCAAAGGGGGAAATGATTAGACAAGGTAATAAGATGAAGATATAATGTAAAAGTTTTTTTAATTAAATATAATTATAGTAAATTTTAAGGAATGCAACAGGATTACACTGTTTTGTCTAAGAACTATATATAGATGTATAAGATTGGCTTCCAAATTTATCTATCATGGTAATTCAGCCTTCAGATATGTTTTAGTAATAAATTCTCAAAATTGAATTAAGGATTAAGGATTTTACACATAAATTGTATTGATAATGGCAAAGAAAGTGAAATTATTTTGAGGTATCTGTCTGATAATTTTAAAAGGCAGAAAAATAGGCCATAAATGAGCTTCCTAAGAAAAAGCACTAGGACCAGACAGATTTGCAAATGAATTCTGTCAAACATTTAAAGGTCAACTAATTCCAATATTAAATAAATTATTTGGAATAACAGGCAAAGAAGGGATCCTACCAAACTCCTTTTATGAAACAAATATAATACTGAAACCTAAATCCACAAAGAGTAAAAACATAGAAAAGAAAGTTATAGATCAATTTCATTAATGCATATAGATGCAAAAATACTAAATTAAGTACTAGCTAAAAATTACAATATATTACAAAGATTATATATTCTGGCCAAGTGAGATTCAACCTAGGAATTCAGGGATAGTTTAACATAAGGAAAACTATTCATATAATTAATTATAACACTCATCTCTATTAAGAACATTTGAAAATATAGGTATAAATGAGTTTTTACTTAAATTGATAAAAAAAGCATGTTTATCTAAAAGTATCAGCAAACATTATTTGTAATGGGGATAAGCTAGAAGCCATCCTAGAATGATCAGATATGAAATAAGGATACCCACTGTCACCAATATTATTCAATATTGTATTGGAAATCCTAGCAATAGCAATAAGAGAAGAAAAATAAATAGAAGGGGTCAAAATAGGGAATGAGGTAATGAAACTATCTCTTTTTGTAGACAATATGATGCAAAGCCCTGCAAGAAGATATAGTAAGAGACACCCCATTTAAAATAATGTTAGACAGTATGAAATAACCTGGAAGTACATTTGCCAAAACAAACCCAGGAACTATATCAGATTTAAATAATTGGAGAAATATAAAATATTCATGGGTAGGAAAGTCTAATATAATAAAAATTAAGGATGAAAAGTCAAGAGTATCAAAGGAACTAATAAAAAAGTATAAAGGAAGGAGGTTTAAGCAGTATCCGATCTTAAACTATATTATAAGACAATAATTATCAAAACTATCTGGTGCTGGCTAAGAAATAGAAAAGTAACTCTGAATTTTTAAAAATAGATTCTCATATCAGGTACAGGATTTAGAAACAGCAAATGGTGTATAAACTGAAATTCTCTGAAGTTTCAAGATTGTAGAACCAAATTAAATGATTGTACTAAATTGTATTAAGTGCTGTTATTACTAGAATTACCTAGGAACTTCTAGATTTGTAAGAGAATCAGAGCCCCCTTTAAAACCATCTTGAGAATAAAGCCTATTGTGTAAGAAAAAATATCTAGGAATGAGATGTTATCTGAGACATGAGGCACTTGGGACTCAAAATGTGCTGATTAAATGGATTTTGAAAATGGGTTACTAGGATACAAGGAGACTTGATGTTAATTAATATTGGTGATAAATCTTGTATTGCTTTCATCTTTTGTTTCAAGATGTTTAAGTGTTCTTGGTTATCTTGGTGACATGTAAATCTGCCTTCTCAGGACTAGTCCTTTGTGAGACTTCTAAATAGTTTGATCTGTACCTGACTTAATGCAATTATGCAATTATGGAAATTGTGAAAAGAAAACTTTATTGTATTGTTTGAACCTAGCCTTATGTGGCTAGATCTAGGTACATGAAACTAGATCATCTCTATGAACTGTTTAGAGAATCTTAACTAGGGACCTATGTTATGTTGATCAGAAACTCAGATTCAAACATTAATGCAAGTTGTTTTCTTTAAGAGCCCCTACTAGGCCCTTCTGACTACTCCCACAGCTGTTAAACTTGTGGATGTGGATTCCTGGATTATCTGAAAAAAGGCCCTGTTCCTGAGTGAATAGCCAGACCCTCCAAGGACCTCAAGGTTTATCTAGTGTGGACCCAGAAGCAGCTCACATCCAGTTGAGTCAGCTGGCTCAAGATTCAGGACGAGGGCTATTTATACTGTCCTCTTCCCTTCTGTTATGGGCCCAATCACGAAGGCCCTGATTCAAGCTTTCTGTCAGCATTTTCCTTCTCTAAGTTCTTATCACCCTTCTCTTTTCTCCTTTTATACAAACAATGGTTAGCAATGATTTATGGGACACACTTTCCCAATAGGTCCCCTTAAGGAATTAACCTCCTGGGCATATCATCCTAGCCCAATGGGCCTCCCATGGCATTTTGGCTTATACCTGCCTCTCCTTTATTTGTTTTAAGGGTATGGTATTCAGACCCTCTCCCTTTGGCCAAGAGGAGAAAATGTCAAGGTATTAGGACTCACCCTGTTTTCCAGAGCTAAGACCCAGCAAGCAAACTGTTACCTGAGCTTGACCTAACAACTCAACTTTATGCTCACCCTCTGGATGAACTCAGCCCCAACAAAATCCCAATATTGCTTCACACCAGCATCAGGTGGTCTCTGAGCTTGAACAAGTATCTGTATTCTGGTCATGAAGTCCTGCTATGAATCAAACTTGTCACATTGTTGCTGTTACCACCTCATTGTCAGGGCTACAGCTCACCGAACAGCCATTGGTGTAAGATATGAGATAGTATGAGATCTCCTCACACTATCTCAGGTTACCTCACTAGGGGTGGGGCCCTGGCACATATTCTTGCTTGCAAGCCATTTTTCTCACTTTGAAATCAACTTTCTGTTTGACTCCTGACTCTCTGTCTCTAACACACAGGTTAAGTACTGGTTCTAATCTGATTGACAAAGGCGAAATGCATAGATATAATTTAAGTATTATAGCTCTTCCAGAAGAATATAAGGAAAAAAAAAACACACCTTAACACCCTAATGAAAGAAATAACATAACTGCCAAGAACTTCTGTAGACAGACAGAAAAGGACCAATTGAAAATTTCAGTGATTTTTCTCCAGAAAACAAACAAACAAACAACAACAACAAACCTTATGCTACAAACTCCAAGACACATAATGGTTAAATTTACCAATTACAATGGCAGTCAACAAATTCTACAAGTGAATAGGAGAAAGACCATCAAATACAAAGGCAAGGAAATTCAAATAACACGAGATTATTTTGCACTCATCGGAAAGTGACATATCTTGTAAACTTAAGCCTAACCATTAACAAAAAATATGGATGTTCTACTGAAAAAAAAGAGAGAGAGATATAGGATTCTTAAAGAGAAAACCAGAATGAAATAATTTGATTTTCAAACTCCTCGGAAGATAGATATACATAGAAAGGTAAATAAATACATCACCCTGGAAAGTAAGAACAAAATAATGAAAAAAAAAGATATCTTTTAAATGGAAACAAAGATAGAAAGGTGAAAGCAGAATTTAAGAAAAAGTGACAGTAAAGATAAACATTTGGCACATCATAGACTAAACCTCACAATACCACACCTGTGGGTGAATTTGTCAGGAGATGGGACCAAATTACAGAGTGAGTGGACGCATAAAAAGAGATAGGGGAGGAAGAAGATTCAGGGAAATATGCATTTACTTTAATCAAATCAAAGTCTAAAAATGAAGGGAAAATAAGGCCTGTGGTCTCTGAAGAAGAAGAATGACTGCAGAAGAATGGTGAAGGATGTAAAAAGGAGTTTAAAGCAGGAATAAAAGACAAAATCTTGTTTCAATGATGGAAGGAAGTACCTTTGATGAATGTTTTAATGGAAGAAGCGGGATATTTTATAAATAGAGATGCAGACCTTAACATGGGTAAAATTTATAGGGATTTGGTGCTTAGAAAGAATGCTCTTCTTGCCTCAGGAGTAGGGAAATCAGAGCTCCTGAGGTCAGCTGAAACTTTGAAAAGCGGAAGAACATTGAGTGAGGGAAGAGATTTTGAAGCAAATGGGGGAAAATGACTAAGGAAAGGATGAAGGATAATAATGAATTGCAAATCAAGGACATGGGAAAATTCCAAATTGGGAAAATATTTTTTCTGTCATCTTCAGCGATTGTTATTCCTCGGGGGGGGGGCGGGCCACAACAAAAAAGGAGTCAAGGGAACAAGATCTACAAGAATAAAAATACAGAAACTGTTTAGAAGAAAAACGGCCCAAAGTAGCTTCCTTAGAAACTTTAATTCCAGGATGAATAGAATACAAAATCAAAGACAGAAATGGAAGATAAATAACAACTTTCAAAATCACTGAAAAGACACACTGCTGTGTTTATAGAAAAGGGGGATCTTGATTTGGAAAAAAAAAAACAATATTGGAGACAAATGAAAGAAAATATAAACCTAAATCTTATAACTTTTAACGTGAATGGATTCAAAGGAGAATTAATTCTATCACACTATTTAAGATCAATTACTACAGGAATTAGAATAAAAAATTGATTAAGAAAACACCATTCAAGATGCTTTTTGTAAAACAAATATATTACTAATATTTAAAGCAGGGAAGGATAAATCATAGACTTTTTAAGCTTTTCCTTGTGTGTTGTTTTCACCCATTTGATTGTAAGCTCTTTAAGGACAGGACCTATCTTTCTTTTTCATATTACTATTCTCAGAACTTACCACAATGCCTGGAATTGTTGTTCAGTTATTTAGGCATCTCCAACTCTTTGTGACCCCATGGACCATCACACACTATTCCCTTCTATCCTACACTTATTTGTTGGAAAAAGATTCTAGTGTATACCCATTCAATGTGAATGTGATGCTTATTCTTGGTTTTAGATATAAAGTTTCATGATTTTTTTTTAATGGTGATCTATGCCAGTTTTCCATAGGGTTTAAAAAATAAGTAATTATACTTTGTTTAATAAAATTCCTTTATCTGTTTAGATAATAATGTTGTTATTCTTTTTTATATGATTATTTCGATTATTTTCCTAATGTTGAACCATCCTTCCATCCCTGGTATAAATCCAACTTGGTCATGATGAATAATTTCTTGGATGAATTGCTGTAATCAGTTTGACAGGGTTTTATTTAAAATTTAAATCAATATTTATTAGTGTTATTGGTCCATATTTAATGGACATTTATTAAGGCTATTCACTGGAAGGTCAAATACTGAAGCTGAAGCTTAAATAATTTGGCCACATAATGAGAGGACAAGATGCACTGGAAAAGATGCTGATATTAAGAAACATTGAAGGTAAAAGGAAAAGGGGATGGCAGAGAATGAGATGGATAGATAGAAGGTGAAAGCAAGGATATCCACTTTCTCAACTACTATTTGTGATAGTTCTGAAAATGGTAGCAATGGCAAGAAGACAGAAAAAAGAAATTCAAGTCATAAAAATAGATGAAAAGGAGAAAAATCATCCCTATTTGCTGAAGATTTGGTGGCTTACTTAGAAAAATCTGAGAGAATTAGCAAACATACTAATTAAAATAATTAATAAGTGATTTCTGAGTTCCTTTAAAATTCTAAAATTAACTGATTTCTTTGAAGCTTCATACTGGTCTCTTAATAGAATTTCCTACCTCTTCAACATTTTCAATGTGTGTTGGTTCATAAGTTTCAATTATCTTCACAATGATTCTTTTGTAAATGCTTATCGTAAGCAATCCAATTTAAGATGACCAGGTGTCCCATTGAAATGATACTTCTTTTTTAATTTTGATGCACTCATTCTAGCAATTTCCCAAGAGAGGTCAATATTCCATGTAACTAGTTCAGCATCATCAGGGAAAATGCTAGTACAGTTGATGTTATCCCAAAAAATAAATGTCATATATATTACATACGCACACACACACTCTGTTCCTTCCCCTCCCTAGTCCCATAGAGACATCCTTCATTACAACAGATATTCGTTTTAAGAAAAAGAGTGAAAAATAGCAAAAATAAAACAGTACATAAAAAATACCTGGACAATATATTCAAGGTTCCATACTAATTTGTGCAAACCCACCTCTGCAAAGGAATGCAATTCTGAGCTCTTTTAAGGCTAAGGTCTGGGTTCTTGTATATGTCTTTGCATCTTCCCCAGCACATAGCACAAGATGTTGTACAAAAGATGCACTTAATAACATTTTGGAATCTGTAAAGGATTATATAAAAATGAACTACCCACCATCATCAACAGTGTTATTAAATGAATAGTATTAAATTGTAGTATTGGATTTGCTATATTTTTCATCAATAAATTATACAATGTTCTAGTGAGAGGAATACTCCATTGTTTAGGAGTGAGTTGTATTCTAAATCAAATTTCCCAAGATGATTTGCAATCTTGCTTCTTTCCTGGGCATAATAGTAAAGGGGCAATAAGAGTCTTTGGCAAACGCCAGATCTATATGGTATATCTGGTCTTCTATTGAAATGTGCCTGGCAAGAACCCATTTATCTTGTGCAAGGATTTGTTCCCAATCTATAAGGCATTCATTTCCACAAGGAAAATCTTAGCAAAAGAAGTCAGTAGAAGCAGCAACATTTTTGAAAAACAAATTGAAATGCTAAAATTTTGTTCCAATCATTTTGTACTACCTTTTATAGAAGCCTGATTATCTTATTTCTTTATTTTTAGTATAGATCATAAGTGCAATTCAGCAGAATGAACAGTATTTAGTGTTTGGGGCACTCCAGAATTCATATGCTTTAGCTATCTATTTTAAAATGGCGCCTTAGTCTTGTGGCTAGCAATAATAAGATTTGAAAAATTAAACTGAAAACCTAGCTCATTAAATTAAGAGGATTATGTTATAAAATAACACTGATAATTCTAGTGTAACTACTGACCATTTCATTTTAGGAATATTTTACCTCCATATAGTTTCTTTTCAAATATAAGAAGAAACTCTTTATAGGATTTAAAAAGACAGGTAGTATTTTTAAAGTAGTTAATAATAATTTATAGTTTCACAGTTACAAATTATATTGAAGACTATTTGTGGAATTGATGTAAAAATATAATATATTCCAACTTAACTATCTATCATAAACATATAGAGAAAATTTATAATTCATTAAGCTTATTTTTTTTTGCTCCTAAGGATGAATTTTATAATTGGACCAACTATGGATAATGTGCATTTTGCATTTGTAGCTAAGAAACTGCACATCTTTGTTTTACTGTGATATAAATTTTGCACAGGATACTTGAATTTTACCTCCATATTTTCTAGAAGAGAATTCAATCACTTAATGATACTACATAATATTTTTCTAAAATGGATTTACTTTATGGATTTATTACACAATTATTTCAGAAGAACATCAGGACACACAGATTACACAAGCATGGCAGTGGCTATTTTTCTTATCCTTATGTCTTATTTTAAAGTTTTGAAGGGAGTCACAGTCTTCTAATTTTTCTTGTATTTTAATCCTGAATACTACATTAGTTGTATTTAAATGAAAACAGTAAGAGAAACCAGGATGAAAGAAACAAGGGTTTTCTTAACTAAACTCGGACATTCTTCTGCCAAATTATTTTAAGGCCTTCATCTGGACACATATATGAAAATATAAATGTAGAGCATTTGGGATATGACAAATTCTTCAGGGACCTAGATTGTGTCACAAAATACACACCTTATTTGGTTATGCTTCATTTTACTTTTTTATTTTTTAAAGAGAATTTTTTTTTAGGAAATTCAATTTAACAAACACCTAAGTGTTTAGTATATGCAAGGCATTGTGGTATGCCTTGGGAATACTAAAATAAAATTTAAAAAAAAGTCACTATCCTCAAGGTGCTCACATTCTACAATTGAAAAGATTCTTGTTCATTTTTGTAAACACTCTGAAAACTGGTGTGATAAGTTTATGTGCCAGAAAAACAAAACAAAACAAAATAAATGTACCACCAACCAATAATGGCCCCAAGAAGAAATTCATCATCTTTTCTCCTAAATTTTCCTCTTCTACCAATTTCCCTATGTCTATCAAGGACAATGCCACTTTTCCATTTTGCAGTATAGGGGTCATCACTAATTTATCATTTTCTTTCACCTTCCATATACAGTTAATTCCCAAGTCATTTCCAAGAAGTATAAGGAACTGAGAAGTTAAAAAATAAAGACTCTCTAATTGAAAGTCTAAGGATATATAACTTGTACAGACAACTTTCCTGGAGATATAAAACAGACAGTCTGAGAAGTGGTACCAGAGCTCAGAAAAGCAATGCAGACTGGATGTATTAATGTGGTATTCATCTTCAGAGAGATATAGCTGAATGAATGGTAGCTGACGAGATCATCAAATCTATCATATAGAAAAAAAAAAAGATAGTCCAGAACAAAGCCTTGAAATATATCCATTCACAAGGGATGTATCTGGAACTTATTAAAGGGACTAAGAAGGATTCGTCAGCCAGGTAAGAAGAGAATCATAAGGGCAATGCCACAAAAATCCAAGCATCAGAGAGTATTTAAAACAGGGGTCCTGAGGAGCTATATGGTACAGTGGATAGAGCACCAGCCATGAAGTCAGGTGGACCTGAATTCAAATTTGGCCTCAGACACTAACTAGCTATGTGACCCTGGGCAAGTCACTTCACTCCAATTACCTCCCCAAACACCAAAAAGAACAGGAGTCCTTAAACTTTTTTACATGTCATGGATTCCTTTGGCAGCCTAGTGAAGGTTATGAGCCACTTCTCAGAATGACATTTTAAAATGAATAAAATAAAGTGCATGGCACTGCAAAGGAAATCACTTGTTTATACAGTTATCAAAATACTTTTTAAGTTCATGGACCATAGCTTAAGAAGCTCTGATCTAGAAAGAAGAGTTAATCATCACTGGAAAACTAAGAAACCTTAGCTTGAAGGAAATCAACACAACACATGTAGATTTTAAAAAAAAGTGTTGAGTGGGGTAAAAAAAAAAAATTTGCATCAAATATATCTGACAAAAATGTGATATCAAAGATATATAGAGGAATGACACAATCCAAGATTCATACCTAAATGTGTGTATGTATGTATAAAGTAAAGAATTCCCCTCTATCCATAAGTACCCGCTCTGAAATGTATTTTCTTAGAAAGTCCCCTGGGGACACTGAGAGACTAAGTGATTTGCCCAGATTCACACAACCTGTATATAAGAAAGAGAACTTGACCCCAAGTCTCCCTGACAGCAAGGTTTTCAAATAAATGCAAACAATCAACAACTGTACAAAACACTACAACCACTTCTACCACCGCAACAATGACAGACACTTCAAATCACTAATAATTAAAAGAAACCAAAGACAGATAACTCTGAGATTCCACTCATCTTGAAAAAAAGATCCTCAAAGTTGATAAAAGATGGAAATGGCCTATGTTATTGGGGCTGTGGGGACATAGGCACATGAACCTAAAATGGCCCATCTCTTCTGAGGGTATATAAGTACACCAAGTATAGAATATTTTATAATCTTCCTTGCTTCGTTGGACAATTTTGAAGACTTGTTTTTCTTTCATATAAGGAATGTTTCAATGAAGGAGGAAGGTGGGGTTTATACTGGGAAATGACTGGTATAAAAAAACAAAAAGTTCAATATAACTTTTCTTAAAAGGCTATTATATGTACCTATTGCAGCTGCAGCAATTATTATGAAGTTGAAGAAATATGTCCATCCCAAAACATAGCCAGCAACCTAAGAGAAGCTGATGGGTACACTTTGTTGGAGAAGTTGCTATGAAAGAATGTCCCATACCTTTTGATCAATTGCCTATTCCCCCAAATCCTCAAAAATATGAGGGTGATTATTCTATCATCATAGGATTCCCTTTGCTTATTCACCTGCTTCCCCTACAATTTTCATTGTGGTAGCAGAACCACTGGCATTGTGATTGCTGAGGGAGGCAGAAAGACAGAAGCAAAAGAAAGACCCAGAAATACAGATGAACCATACTGCCTGTCACATATATTTATAATTCAACTTCAACAGCTTTCTAAATATAGGACTGCTTATTATTCTTTGCACTTCTCTAGAGCCTTTCATCTGAGAATTTCTAAGTACCTTTTCCATGTTGGGGAAGGGAGGCAACAAAAGGCTAAGTGCCACATTTTCAAAAGGTATCCTCCCTCATTCAGTATATAGTTGAAATGCATTCAGACAACAGTTATATGGAAATTCAAGTGTAATTGACTTGTGCTTGACATTCTGGGGTTGTGACACTACTCGTGAAATGTAGCTGCAGTCAATGTTTTCTACACGTAAAATTATAAATGAATCACACTGAAATGGCCTTGGAAAAGTTGGTCCAAAGTCACTTATTCAAGGACACAGAGTGCATGAGTGAACCAGAGTGAGAAATGGAAATGAGGATTCCTGGTATCTATGTTCTGCTCCATCCAGTCATTTTTCTAGAAGGATGAGATGATACCAAAGTGAAGCAATGCAGAATTATCCTAAAAATGTTCAGACAACATGAAACACATTACTACACAGAATTTTCAGCTTTCTTTCCTCTTCTCATTGATGTTAAAATTCAATGCAACAAAACTTTATTGTTCATCTACATTATACAAAACACTGTGCTATATGCTGGATCACAGAGCCAATCAACTGGCATTTATTAAATGCTTAGTATGGGCTAGGTAATATTATGTTCTAGGTGCTACCAGATAAAATGATTTTTAAAAAATGGATGACATAAAAATTTTAATAAGAAAAGCTTGCATGATTTTTTTTTAAAGTTTAAAAAAGGATTGATCCCTGCCCTCATGGAGTTAACAATGTAATTAAAGGGATATGACATATACAATTAACTGTATTACAAAATAATACATGAAACAATAGTATCCTAATGTTTTACATTAAGAGAAAACTTCCAAGAAAAGGTAGGATTTAATTTGGTTTTTAAAGGATACCATAACACACTTCCACTTCCAGGAACCAAGATGTCAGAGTAAGAAGTAATTTACTCTTACCCACCCTTACTAATCTCTGAAAGCTGAGAAAATATTGCCCCAGGAAAACCACTGGAACAGCTGAACCAGAAGAAAGACAGGTGCAGCAGTCCAGTAGCCCAGGCAGCTTGAGGAATTAATGGGAAAGTCCCCTCTTGCCCTAGGGGAAGGGGAGCAGTACAGAACATGAGGCATCCCAGCAATCTAGTGGAAAGCCCCACCTCAGCATACCAGGAGGAGATACTGAAACCCAGGTGGTGGAGCAGGTAAATACCAACAACAGGACCTCCAAATACCTCAGTGAGGGTGGGGGAACCAGTGGAAATCTGCTTGGAAAATCATCAGGTGCCTCACCATTCTACAGCAACTGAATCTCTCAGGGCCTCAGCAAAACTAGGGGAAGCAGCACTCCAAAGGGCCCTAGACAAATAAACATCTTGCAACATTCATCTGAAAAGAGTTGAAGAAAGTGGAAAGAAAGAAAGGCCGTGGTGAGCAGGAAATCTACAGGGGCCACACTACCCAATACTACCCCTAGAGTTCCAGTGTTGCTGATTGCAGCCCAACAACAGGTAATCTACCAGAACCCTACAGCCTCCAACTGCCAACATCAATGGCCCCGGCATACATAGCCAGTAACCAGGCCCTAGGCTCTCAACACAAAAAGCTTGGGTCAGTGCCCTCTGCTCCTCAGCAGGACAACTCAATCACTTTAAAGGCCAGGAAATAAGCAAACACAATGAGCAAAAAGAAACATATGATAGATTCTTATTATGGGAACAGTGAAGATCCAGGCAGAAATTCTGAAGAGGACAACATTGTCAACAAACCCACATCTGAAACCTCAAAAGGGAATATGAACTGGTCTGAAGCCCAAAAAGCCTTCTTAGAAGAGTTCAGGAAGGATTTTAAAAGGCAAATGAGAGAGGTACAAGAAAAAATGGGAGAAGAAATGAGAGGTATGCAAGAGAAAGTCAATAGCTTGGAAGAGGAAGGACAAAAATTAACTGTAGAAAACAAGTCCTTAAAAAATACAATTGACCAACTGGAAAAAAAAAGTATATTAAAGAAAACAAGTCCCTAAAAAATACAATTGGACAAATGGAGAAGGAGGTAAAAAATCTAATAGAAGAAAACAATTTGTTAAAAATTAGAATTGGGCGAAGAAGCTAATGACTCTAGAACAGAGCAAGAATCAGAACAACAGAAAAAAAAGAATGAAAAAACAGATGAAAATGTAAAATATCTCATTGGTAAGACAACTGACCTGGAAAATTGATACAGGAGAGACAATTTAAAAATTATTGGTCTACCTGAAAATCACGATGAAAAAAAGATCCTGGACAGTATTTTTCAGGAAATTATAAAGGAAAACTGCCCTGAGGTCATAGAACCAGAGGGTAAAATTGTCATAGAAAGAATCCACTGATCACCACCTGAAAGAGATCTCAGATTTAAAATGCCAAGGAATATAGTAGCCAAATTCTAAAATTACCAGGTTAAAAAGAAAATACTGCAAGCAGCCAGAAAGAAACACTTTAAATATCATGGAACTACAGTCAGGATTACACAGCACCTTGCAGCTTCCACATTAAAAGACCATAGGGCATGAAATCTGATATTCTGTAAGACAAAGAAGCTTGGATTACAACCAAGGATCAACTACCCAGTGAAAATGAGCATGATCTTTCATGGGAGGAGATGGATATTCAATGAAATAAGGGACTTCCAAGCCTTCCTGATAAAAAGACCAGAGCTTGACAGAAAATTTCATCTTCAAATACAAGACTCAGGAGAGACATAAGAAGGTTAACAAGACAGAAAGAAACAGCATGTTAATAATAAGGCCAAACTGTTTACATCCCTACAAGAGAAGATGACACTTGTAACTCTTGAGAAATGTATTGTTATTACATCATGTTAAAGGGATATACATGGAAGGGTGGGTATAAGTTGACTTTGATGTAATGATAAAAAAAATCTAATCAAGGGGGTTAAATGGATCCAAATAGGTGGATTAATATGATCTAACTAAGAAAATGTACTAAGAGAAAAGGAAAGGAGAAAGCAGACAGAAGTAAATTACTTTATAGGATAAGGCACAAAAACCTATTACAATAGAGGGAAAAAAGGGAGGGAAATGAGCATTGTTTGAACCTTACTCTCATCAGATTTGACTCAAGGAGGGAATAACATAATTAGTTAGGTATATAAATCTAACTTGCCCTGTAGGCAGTAGGAGGGAAAATAGGAAAGAAAAGAGAAGGAGGATAGAAGGGAGGGAAGAAGTAGTAAGGGTAAGGGTGAAAAATAAGGAGGGGGCTAATAGAAGGGAGGGGGGACTGAGGAAGGTGCTCATCAAAAGCGAAAAAGTAGTTGAGGAGGGAAAAGGAGAAAGGAGAAAGAAACACATAAATGGGGGGAAATATGGTGGAGAAAAAGACACAGATAGTAATAACTGTGAATGTGAATGGGATTAACTCTCCCATAAAATGGAAGTAGATAGCAGAATGGATTAAAAACCATAATCCTACAATATGTTGTTTACAGGAAACACATTTGAAACACAGGGACACACAGGGTAAAGGTAAAAAGCTGGAGTAGAATATATTATGCTTCAGCTGAAGTCAAAAAAAAAAAAGCAGAGGTAGCAATCCTGATCTCAGACAAAGCAAAAGTAATAATAGATCTTATCAAAAGAGATAAGGAAGGAAACTACATCCTGCTAAAAGGTACCATAGATAATGAAGCAATATCATTACTAAACATATATGCACCAAATGGTATGGCATCCAGATTCTTAGAGAAGTTCAGGGAGTTACAGGAAGAAATAGACAGCAAAACTATACTAGTGGGGGATCTCAACCACTCTCTCTTTGAACTAGATAAATCTAACCACAAAATAAACAAGAAAGAAGTTAAGGAGGTGAATAGAATATTGGAAAAGTTAGGTATGATAGACCTCTAGAGAAACTGAATGGGAATAGAAAGGAATATACTTTTTTTCTCAGCAGTACATGGCACATACACAAAAATTGACCATGTACTAGGGCATAAAAACTTCACAATCCAGTGCAGAAAGGGAGAAATATTAAATGCATCCTTTTCAGATCATGATGCAATAAAAATTATATATAATAAAAGGCCATGGAAAGATAGACTAAAAATTAATTGAAAACTAATCTAATAAAATAAAATAAAATAAAATCTAATAAAAATAATCTAATCCTAAAAAAAGATTGGATCAAACAACAAATCATAGAAACAATCAATAACCTCATTCAAGAGGATGACAATAATGATACAACATACCAAAACTTATGGGATGCAGCAAGAGCAGTTCTGAGGGGAAGTTTTATATCTCTAAATACTTACGTGAATAAAATAGAAAAAGAGATCAATGAATTGGGCATACAACTAAAAAAACTACAAAAAAAAAACAAATTTAAAAAATCCTCAATTAAACACCAAGTTAGAAATATTGAAAACAGAAGAAGAAATTAAGAAAATTGAAATTATGAAAACTATTGAACATAAATAAAACTAAGAGCAGGTTTTATGAAAAAAAACAATAAAGTAGATAAACCTTTGGTTAATTTAATTTAAAAAAAGATAGAAAGAAACCAAATTGCCGGTATCAAAAATGAAATGTGTGAATACACTACCAAGGAAGAGGAAATTAAAACAATAATTATGAACTATTTTTCCCAACTGTATGGCAATAAATTTGACAATCTTAGTGAAATGGATAAATATTTACAAAAATATAAATTGCCCAGATTAACAGAAGACGAAGTAAAATACTTAAATAAACCCATCTCAGAAAAAAGAAATTGAAAAAGCCATTGATGAACTCTCTAGGAAAAAATCTCCAGGGCCAGATGGATTTACAAAGGTCCAGAATATCAAAGAAATTAATGAAAAGAAATGCAGGCAAAGGTGGCCTAGCCATTCCAGATCTTAAATTGTATTACAAAGTAGCAATGATCAAAATTGCTTGGTATTGGCTAAGAAATAGAGTGGTGGATCAATAGAATAGGTTCAGTATGCAAGATACATAGTCAACAATTATCACAATCTATTATTTGATAAACCCAAAGACCCCAGCTTCTGGGATAAGAACTCACTTGACAAAAAAACTTCTGGGAAAAGTAGAAAAGAGTATGGCAGAAATTAGGCATAGATCAAAATCTCACACCATATACCAAAATAAAATCAAAGTGGGTTCATGATTTAGATATGAAGGCTGATATTGTAAGCAAACTGGGAAAGCAAGGAACAGTTTACCTATCAGATTTATGGAGAACAGAAGAATTCATGACTGAACAGGAGATAGAGAACATTATGAAATGCAAAATGAATAACTTTGATTACATTAAATTGAAAAGGTTTTGCACAATCAAAGCCAATGCAACTAAGATTAGAAGGAAAGTAGAAATTTGGGAAAGAATTTTTACAACCAGTCTCTCTGATAAGGGCCTCATTTCTAAAATATATAGAGAATTAAGTCAAATTTATAAGTATATAAGTCATTCTCCAATTGATAAATTGTCAAAGGATATGAACAGGCAGTTTTCAGATGAAGAAATTAAAGCCATCTCTAGTCATATGAAAAAAAGTTCTAAATCACTATTGATTAAAGAAATGCAAATCAAAACAACTCTGATGTACCACATCACACCTATCAGATTGGCCACCATGACAAAACAGGAAAATGATAAATGTTGGAGAAGATGTGGGAAAATTGGAACACTAATGCATTGTTGGTGGAATTGTGAAATGATCCAACCATTTTGGAGAGCAAATTGGAACTGTGCCCAAAGGGCTATGAAAATGTGCATATGTTTTGACCCAGCAATAGCACTTCTAGGTGTATAGCCAAGAGATCATACCAATGGGAAAAAGACACACATGTACAAAATACTTATAGTAGCTCCTTTAGTGGCGGCAAAGAATTGGAAATTGAGAGGATGCCCATCAATTGGGGAATGGCTGAACAAGTTGTGGTATATGAATGTAATGGAATGCTATTGAGTTACAAGAAATGATGAGCAGGCAGACTTCAGAAAAACTTGGAAAGACTTGTATGGTCTGATGCTGAGTGAAGTGAGCAGAACCAGAACATTGCACACAGTAAGGGCGACTAATATTGATAGACTTAACCCTTCTCAATAATACAAAGATCTGAGACATGTGTGTTTTTCAAAATGTCCAACACCATCTAACAGCCATAAACGACAGAGTGTCAGTGGTGGTTTTTTTTAAACCTCACCAGGCTCAGAGTCTTTTAAAAGTAGTTACTAAAGTCCCAGCTGCCTCTCCCTTGTTTTTCAGAGGTCAACAAAGGTAGAAGGGTTTACAGAAGTATAGGCTACAGTACAATGCCCTCACATAGCCATCTAACCCAGTGGAAGGTAAGATTCAGGTTAAAATGTTTTAGTTTTAAGAATTTTATTCGCGGTATGGTATTTATGGTATTGTAGATTTCATGTTATGAAAAGTAAATATTGTCTGAAATCAATGGCTTGTTTATTGAAATGTTAGCACAAAAGTCACAGAATTCTAGAGAATTATTAGCAAGAAAAAATGTTTCGCACATTACCAATTTTATTTCACGTACTGCATTTTATGGGTTGTTTCATGGTTACTATTAGGAAAATTGAATATAATCAGAATTAAATATTTCTATAAAGAATTGTATGTAGAAAAAACATATTTTCAGCAATCTCTGGTGAATGATTATAGTTTGGTGATCACAGGTTACTAACCCTCTATTTCTGAAAGATTCAATGTATAAACATTCATTTCTTTTTTTACTTTTGTGCAGTTTTCTAGGAATTTTAGCACCGTGAAAGTTGAGGATTGACTGTACATATTCAATTGATAATAGGAATCTATCTTTCCCTACATCGGATGTAGTTCAAATAGGGAAAATATATAGAGAGATATTCAAATGGTAATAGAAATTTATTTTACCCAACACAGAAATAATAGGGAAAGGGGATAAGAGAAAAGGGAGGGTAATCCAAGGGATGGAAGATAAAAGAAGGCTGTGGTCAGAGGTAAAACAGACTAGTGGAAAATACAGGATGAAAAGAGAGAGGATAACCAGAAGAAAATAAGATCTAGGGTAATTCACAGTTAGCAATCATACATGTGAGTGTGAATAGGATGAAATCACCTATAAAAAGGAATTAAACAGAAGAATAAATTAGAAACTAGAATCCAACAATATGTTGCTTACAAGAAGCAAAATTGAAACAGAGAGACACATACAGAGTTAAAATAAGGGGCTAGAGCAGAATTCATTATGCTTCAGTTGATGTAAAAAAAAAATAGGGGCAGCATTCATGATCTCAGACAAAGAAATACCAAAAGGGATAAACAGGTAAAGTACATGTTGCTAAAAAGGCACCATAGATAATAAAGTTATATTAAAACTATGCAACAAATGACATAGTATCCAAATTCTTAAAAACAAAGCTAAATGAATTATAAGAAGAAATACACAGTAAAACTATCCTAGTAGGGGACCTCAACTTTCTCCTCTCAGAATTAGATAAATCAAACAAACAAACAAAAATAAACAAGAGAGAACTTAAGTTCTCCAAAATCCCTACAAAGTATTTTACCTCTAAACTTATTCTAATGAACCTTGTTTAGGGAAAAGTGTCATCTTAATGACTCACTATCTTGGATGTGTAAGATAAGGTGGACAGCTATTAGGCCAAGTCTTCCCTGCTGGGCTTGATTCTTCTGAGGCATAATGGGATCCTTTAGAACCAATCTAGGGAGAGAAGTTGGTATGTGTGATGGAAACATTTACCAGAACATCCTTCAGTGTGTCACTAACAAATGTTTGCAGAATTAAAAAAAAAAAAAGAAATTAAAGTGATGAATAGAAACTTAGAAAAGTTTGAAATGATAAACCTCTGAAGAAAACTGAATGGTAAAAGAAAGGAGCATAAATTTTTCTTAGCTGTGCTTAAAACCTTCACAAAAATTGATCCTGTATTAGGGAAAAAACTTCACAACCAAATACAAAAAAGCATAAATATTAAATGCACCCCCTTCAGATCATAATGAAATAAATATTTCATTCAATAAAGGGCCATGGAAGCATAGATTAAAAATTAAGTTAAAGAATAAGTGGATCAAAGAACAAATCATAGAAACAATAAATAATTATATTAAAGGCAATTACAAAAATGCAACAACATTCCAAAATTTGTGAGATGTAGCCAAAGCAATACTTAAGGGAAATTTATATCTCTAAATGAATACATCAATAAAAAAGAGAAAAAAAGTAGATCAATGAGTTGGGCATACAAATTAAAAAGAACTAGAAAAAGAAAAAAATATATAAAGTCTTCAAACACCAAAATGGAAATCCTGAAAAATCAAAGGGGAAATTATTAAAAATGAACTAATAAACAAAACTAGTTGATTTTTGTGGGGGTCAACAAAATAAATAAGCCATCAGTTAATTTGATTTAAAAAAAAAAAAGAAAATCTAATTTCCAGTGTCAAAAATGAAAACTGTGAATGCACCACCAATGAAGATGAAATTAAAGCAAGTATTAGGAATTATTTCACTACTTATATGCCAGAAAAACTTACAATCTAAGTGAAATGAAGGAAGATTTGCAAAATATAAACTGCACAGATTGAAAAATTACATGTTGCTAAAAGGCACCATAGACAATGAAAGAATATCAAGACTAATCATATATGCACCAAATGGTATAGCATATAACTTCTTAAAGCAAAAATTAGATGAATAGTAAAACAATATTAGTAAATAGTAATTAGTAAGTGGTAAAAAAATAAATAAATGGTGAAACAATATTATTGGGGGACCTAAACTTTCCATATAATCATATAATCATAAAATAAAGAAGAAAGAAGGAAACAGAATACTTAAATAACCCCATCTCAGAAAAAGAAATTGAACAAGCCTGCAATGAACTCCATAAGAAAAATATATAGCCTTTTTTTAAAAAAATGAAAAATAATATCTATCCAAAACCAAGAGTAAAACTTTTCTGTAATAGGGATGAACTCAAAGCCTTCCTGATAAGATCTGGGGTGAAGCAAGGATGTCTGTCATCACCACTATTATTAAATATTGTACTAGATTTGATAATGCTAGTAATAAAACAGGAAAAAAAACAAATTAAAGGAATAAAAAGAGGCAATAAGGAAACAAAGCTATCACTAGAGATGATATGATTGTATAGTTAGAGAACTCTAGAGAATCAACTAAAGAACTAGTTGAAATAATTGACAACTTCAACAAAGTTGCAGGATGTAAAATAAACCCACAGAAATCATCAGCATCTCCATATGCTACCAATAAAACCAAGCAGAAAGAGATAGATAAATTTCATTTAAAATAAGTACAGATAATATAAAATACTTGGGATCCTACCTGCCAAGACAACCCAGGAACTATATGAATGCAATTACAAAACACTTTTCACACAAATAAAAACAGATCTGAACAAGTAGAGAAATGTTCATTGCTCAAGGGTAGGCCAAGCCAATATAATAAAAAAATGACAATTCTACCTAAGTTAATTTACTTATTCAGTGCCAATCCAATTGAAGTTCAAAAATTTATTTTGTAGAGCTAGAAAAAATGATCACAAAATTTAGCTGGAAGAACAAAAAGTCAAGAATACCAGGAGAATCAATTAAAAAATGTGAAGGAAGGCAGCCTAACAGTAGCAGATTTCAAATTTTATTACAAAGTTGTAATCATCAAAACAATCTGTTACTAGCTAATAAATAGACTAATGGATCAGTGCAGTGGACTAGGTATGCAATGTATAGTAATAAATGATCATAGTAATCTCATATTTGATAAACCCTAAGAGCCAAGCTTTGGGAGCAATAAATCACCATATCACAAAAATTGCTAAGAAAATTGGAAAGCAGTTTGGTAGAAACCAGGCACAGATCAACACCTCTCACCAAATACCAAGATAAGGTCAAAATGGATAAAGATTTAAACATAAAGCATGATGTTATAATTAAATTAGGGTAACTTGAAAAATGTACCTGTCAGAGCTATGGATAAGGGAAGAGTTAATGACCATAAGAGAGGATCACAAGATGTAAAATGGATAATTTTGATTACGTGAAATGAAAATGCTTTTGCACAAACCAGACCAATGCTGCCAAATTAGAAGGAAATAAGAAACCTGAAAAACATAGTTACAGCAAGTTTTGCTGATAAAGGCCTCATTTCTCAAATATATAAGGAACTGAGACGAATTTATAAAAACAAGAGCCATTTTCCAATTGATAAATGGTTGAAGGGTATTAACAGGCAGGTTTCAGAAGAAGAAATCAAAGCTGCCAACAATCATATAAAAAAATGGTCTAAAACACTACTGATTAGAGAAAGGCAAATTTAAACAACTCTGAAATACGACCTCACATCTATCAGATTGACTAATGTGACAGAAAAAAAATATGACAAATGCTAGTGGGAATGTGGAAAAATAGGGACACTAAAGTATTTTTGGTGGAATTGTGAACTAATCCAACCATTCTGGAGACAATTTGGAACTATGCCCAAAGGGCTACAAAACCATGCAGACCCTTCGATCCAGCAATAACACTATTAGCTCTGTATCACAAAAAGATCAAAGAAAGGGGGAAGGGGATTTATTAATACAAAAATATTTATAGTAGCTTTTTTGGTGACACAATATTGGGAATCAAGGGTAGGTCCACTAATTGGGGAATGAATAAGTTTTGGTATATGATTATGATGGGATACTATTGTGCTATTAAAAAAAATGACAAACACAATGGTTTCAGAATAAACGTGGGAAAACTTACATGAACTCACATAAAGTGAGAAAAAACAGAATAATGTATACAGCAACAGCAATATTGTAAGGAAGATCAACTGGGAAAGACATATACACTAATCAAGACAATGATCCAAGACAAAAGACCCATCTTGAAAAATGCAGATTGAAATATACTTTTTTATCTATATTTTTCTCCTTGTTTGTATTTTTTTTTTTTGCTTTTTGGTTAGGCAATTGGGGTTAAGTGACTTGCCCAGGGTCACACAGCTAGAAAGTGTCAAGTGTCTGAGGCTACATTTGAACTCAGATTCTCCTGACTCCAAGGTTGGAACTCTATCCACTCTACCACCTAGCTGCCCCAACATTTTTAAATTTTTTTTGTGTTTTCTTTAGCAACAGGTCTTATGTGGAAATATGTTTTGCACGATTTCACACGTATGATTGACATAAAATCCTTGCTTTGTCAAGGGGTGTATAGATGTGAGGGAAAATGAGAATTTGGAACTCAACATTTTAAAAAATGAATGTCAAAATCTTTTTACATGTAATTGGGCAATATTTAATGAAATAAATAAAATATATAGAAAAACTTCATTTCCCATACAACCTTTCACATTATGTAACTGCAGCCAATCCTTTAATTTGTGTAAGAGCACAGCTGGTCAACAATTGAAATTAAGCAATTAGTTTTTTTATGATTTTTGTGTAGTAAAAAGGCCTCTGAACCAGATTCAGTACTTGATTAGTGAAGAAAGGTAATCTGGTGTAGAACAGTCTCCAGGGGAAAGAGAAATCTGAGAGCACAGAGAGTACCAATGAGCCTTAACCTTATAGTAGTCTGATCAGAGAATGATCTTCTTTCTCATTTGAAATAAATAATCTATAATGTGAACTCTGTTTTGGATATGGTTAAGATAAAGAATTGACCTGTTTTCAAAAATTTAGTAAAGAAAAGCCATGAAAAGACAGTTTTATAGAAGCTCAAGAGCAAACTCTCATGTAAGAGCCTTCATGACTTCATAAGCATGAGTATTCTAGTACATTGTTGTCACATTTACGAAAATAAATAAATCATATGAAATGAAATATTACTAGTATAGATTTAAGCTAGCTTTCAAACATTCATATTCCCAAGGAGAAAATGAAGTACTACTAGAAACACTCATACATTTTGTACCTAATTGTGTCACTGAATACTTTCTTTTCTCTCCTATACAAAATACAAAACTTTAAAAGTATGAGAAATATGCAAATTAACTAGGCCTGAAAATCAATGTGAATTTAGTACTTGTGTAATAGACATGGTTATTCCAATTGCATTATTGCACAAATAGTTGGATGAGTTTGCTCATTAATATATAAATTGTGTACAGTGTTGGTTGTTCATTAATTTTTACAGGCTAATGTTCTCATGCTCTGTTTGTGGATCCCCTGGTATATCTGCACAGGGTCATTCATTTGAGTAATGACTTAATGCATTTTCATGAAGTTGAAGTAATGACCAAATAAAAAGTCTTTTAATAAATCATAGGATCATATATTTGGACTAGTCCAACAGTTTTATTTTATAGATGATGAAAATAGACCCAGAAAGACACATTGATTTACTCAACATCACACAGGCAGCAGAATCAGAATTTAAACCCATACTCTCTGATTCAAATTCCCTCTCCATTGTACTACTCTTCCCAATAGGTTGCTTTTTTATAATAGCTTCTGTTGAGGGAATAAAATATTAGCAATGACAAAGAGAATGTATTGAGAGAATATATGAAGTAGGTTCCTATGAACATCTTCATCTGCTTTAATATGTAAGTGCAAATCTCAAACTAACAGTGAGTTATCATTATTGAAGTTTAAGATAAATTGATATTAACAAGAATCATTGTGATATAATGAAAAGAAAACTAGTTTTGGAACCAAAGACCTCAGTTTATATACTAGTCACTTAAACTTTCTGGGCTATCATTTTCTTATCAATAAAATGGAGGTGTTAGAACAGATGACCTCTAAGGGTACTTCTAAGAGAATTATGAAGGATCAAATGGTAGGGGTGGGGGAGAGAGTATATATGTGACTTTGTAAAACCTTAACATAAAATGTAAATATAAGCAACTGTGAATTAATTTGATTATTAAGTCAGTTTGCTATTCCAATAAGAATAGCAGTTTGTTAGAGCAAAGTACTAGATTTTAATTCCAAAAACCTGGATTTGAGTCCTCATTCTTTCTTATTGTGTGACAGCAAATAGCTCCAATTTGCTGAGCTTTGGTTTCTTTATATGTAAGAATTACCTATCCCCTAGATTTGTTTTTAGGATTAGATATAAGATGCTTTATAACACTACAGCACTACAAAAATGTGAAATAATGATAATAGCCATTATTATTAAAATTATTGTTATCAAGTACAGAAAAATAGGACAAATATCAGTAAATTATTATGGCAAAGTGATAGGGCATTAAAATAATAGAGAACGTGATATTTTGTCAAATGGAGGGTACTGGGTCACCAAGAGGTTTGGGGCAAGGAAATGAAGCAGTAAAATACTACCGGCCTCAAGATTGTGCCAAAAGTGAGAAGCAAGTACAAGAAGTAGAGGAAAAACTGAGAGTGATGCTAAAGGAGACCCAAAAAATACTGAAGAAAATAACACCTTAAAAAATAGCCTAACCCAAATGGCAAAAGAGGTTCAAAAAGCCAATGAGGAGAAGAATGCCCTGAAAAGCAAAATTGGCCAAATGAAAAGGAAGTCCAAAAGCTTACTGAAGAAAATACTTCCTGAAGAATTAGAATGGAGAAATTGTAAGCTAGTGACAATTTGAGAAATCAAGGCACTGTAACACTAATCCAAAAGAATGAAAAAAGTAGAAGAGAATGTGAAATATCTCATTGGAAAACCAACTGACCTGGAAAATAGATCCAGGAGAGATAACTTAAAAATTATTGGGCTATCTGAAAGTCATGATCAAAAAAAGAGCCTAGACATGATCTTTCAAGAAATTATGAAGGAAAACTGCCCTGATATTTTAGAACCACAGGGCAAAATAGAAATTGAAAAAATCCACCTATCACCTCCTAAAAGAGATCTCCAAAGGAAAGCTCCTAGGAAAATAGTAGCCAAATTCCAGAGTTCCCAAGTCAAGGAGAAAATATTGCTGGCAGCCAGAAAGAAACAATTTAAGTATTGTGGAAACACAATCAGGATAACCCAAGATTTAGCAGCTTCTACATTAAGGGACCAGGGCACATGGAGTATCATGTTCCGGAGAGCAAAGGAGATAGGATTAAAACCAAGAATCACCTACCCAGCAAAACTGAGTATAATCCTTCAGGGTAAAAAATGGTCACTCAGTGAAATAGAGGACTTTCAAGCATTCCTGAGGAAAAGACTAGAGCTGAATAGAAAATTTGACTTTCAAATACTAGACTCAAGGGAAACATGGAAGAGCTAACTGGAAAAGAGAAATCACAAAAGACTTATTAAGGTTGAACTGTTTACATTCCTGAATGGAAAGATGATATTTGTAACTCATGAGTCCTTTGTCAGTATTAAGGTAGTGGGAGGGAAAACAAGTATATGTATGTATGTATGTATGTATGTATGTATGTATGTATAGATGGATAGATGGATAGATAGATAGAGGGCACAGGGTGAGTTGAAGATGAAGGGGTGATATCTGGAAAATAAAATTAAGGGGTGAGAGAGGATTATACTGGGAGAAGGAGAAAGAGAGAGATAGGAAGGGGTAAATTATCTCACATGAAACAGACAAGAAAAGGCTTTTACAGTGGAGGGGAAATGGGGGAAGGTGAGAGGAAATGAGTGAATCTTATTCTCATAAGATTTGGCTTAAGAAGGGAATAACATACACAATGGGGGTACAGAAATCTATTTTACCTACTGGAAAGTAGGGGGAAAAGGATGAGAGAGAGGGATGATAGAAGGGAGGGCAGATTGGGGGAGGGGCTAATCAGAAGTAAACACTTTTGAAGAGGGACAAAGACAAAGGAGAGAATAAAATAAATGGGGGGTAGGATAGGATGAAGGGAAATATACTTATTTTTTCACAACATGACTACTATGGAAGTGTTTTGCATGACCACACATCTATAACCTGTATGGAGATGCTTGCCTTTTCAATGAAGCTGGGTGGGGAGGGAGGAAAGGAGAAAATTTGTAACCCAAAGTTTTAAAAGCATATGTTAAAAATAAAAAAAAAAGATTGTGCCAAAGGCAGACCCTGAAAATCCTGAAAGAGTAAGCATATATTAGCAGATTCAAGTTAGAATACAGTAGAAACCTAAATGTCATTTCTGAAAAGAAATAAGAGTTGGAGGCAGAATATAGGGTTAGGATAGAACTGATAGAATGCACTTCTTTTCACTCACTTTAATAAAAACTTGATGGAACTATTTTTTGACGGGCAGGGAGGAGGGGGAGAGACAATGTTAAGAAATGGCACCATGTGTTTCTAGGTAGAAGGTAGTCTGATCATGGATATCCCAGTAGAATGCCCAAGATAAAAGGCATGAGGAGCCAAGTTTGATCAATCATAACAAATACTGATACATTGACTAACTCCTAGAGTTTTTGTTTCCAGAACTTTTCCAGCAATCATACTGATACCACATTTGCTGGGTCCCTTCTCAGAGGTTAAATTGACATGAATTGATACAAATTAGATATTTTAAAAGCATTGTTAGTTTTAATAGTAACTATATTCTGCCAATAAATAATCCTCTATTGCTTTGTACTTGTAAATCCTCTACTGCATTTGATATGCAGTAGTTTCTGGTGTTTTGTAGCCTTCTGTGACAATTCCAAGACAGTTATCAAATATGTATATTTTAATTTTAGTAGCTTGATTTTCACTAATGATTCAACAAGCCACTGTAGTATAGTGGAAAGACCCCAGAACTTGTGGGAAATGAGTTTGGGTCCAAATTCTCACATTTACTTACTGCCTGATTGTGAGAAAGTCACCCAAATTCTCTGAGATTGAGGTACCACATCTGTAAAATAGTGATAATAATAATTGCATTCCCTAATTCATAGAGTTCTTATGAGAGGTATATTTTGTAAACTTTGGAGAAACACAAAAAAGGAAGTAGTAGTAGTAGCAGTAGCAGTAGCAGTAGCAGTAATAGTAGTAGTAGCAGTAGTAGTAAAGTGTTAACAGTAGTGGTAGTAGCAATAGTAGTAATAGTTGTAGTAGTTGTAGCATCAGCAGCAGTAGCATTACTGAAGACGGTATGATTCATTCTCATTGTTATAATGATCATTTACTTTCTCTTCTCTCTTTTCTCCACTATTAAATCTCCTATCATATGTCTCTGTTTTCTTTTTCACACCCTCCCCATTCTTTCCACTTACCTAGCTAAGCTCATTCACCTACTACTTCCCACACATTTTTTTCAGTCTTCTCAACCCCAGTTTAATAAGATCAATTGTACATGACATAAAAACTTTTATATGTTGCTTTGTTTCTTATACCACTGAAAAATACAAAAGGGACTATACCCCCTGCAAAATCAATTTAAAACCTGCTATAGCTAGACAATCTTATTTTAATAGTACCTTTATGACCATCAGCATGAAGGCCAATCTTTGATGAATGTAGGGGATCTTTTCTTACTATTCTTTATGGATTTCATGTACTTTACAAATCCCTACTTAAGCCACATTACCATTTAGACTGCAGTAGAGATACCTCATTTAAATTGCTCCAAAAGACTGCACTTTCCCTTTTAATTAGATTCTTAACACCAACAAATTTAATCTCTTTAACTGCTGCCTCCCAAGTGCACCACAAAAATATCAACTGTAATGTTAGTTTTAATTAACCAGTCTTGTATCCCTCATACCTTACACACATTTTCAGTCTCCCCAAAGGCATGTCCTGTTTATACTTACCAGAGAAATAGCCATTAATTTACTCTAGTGTCCAGTTGTTTTTGGAGAATCAGTTATAATTGGGCTTCTCATTTCAAATGCTCTCTGAACTTTTATGTGGACTTATCTGAAAATACTTTATAGACATCATCAGTGAATGATCAGCTGAAGTTCTGGTCTGTTACTAAATTAAATATAATAGTTCTATGACTGAATGTTTTGAAATGAAATAAACTTTGAAATAAAAATTTGTAACCAGCACGTGACTGATTCCATTGCCTTAGAACTCCCTTCTTTCTAATTCATCTTTCATGATGTTGCCAAATAACTCATCCTAAAACACACATATCATTTCTACAAAAATAGCATTTAGTTTCTAGCATCAGAGGTATCTTAGCAAATATTGATGATCTGCCAAGACATTAAAAAAATCATAAAAATATTTTAAGAGGTAGAACAATATAACTTGTCATTTTCAGACCCTAATGCAATAAAAAAATAGTAATTGACATATTAAACCTAAGCAAAAGATATACAATTAAATAGAAAACTAAGTAATGCTTTCTGACTGAGCCAAAGAACAAATCTTAAAAAATAAATAATTACATTAAAGAGAATGATAACATTAATATTTGGTAGACATGGTTAAAGCAAAATTCAGAGAAAAATATATTGTCTAAATTTTTAAAAAATAACAAAATAGAAAAAAATTTAAAAATCAATAAACTCACCATTACATTAATAAGTTGTTAAAATTGTAAAGAGCCTTTGGAAATTATAAAGCCTAAAACTATTTTCAAAAAACTGACAAAACTATAATTAGCCAGCTTTATTATTTAAGATTAAGAAAAATTAAATGACTAAATTTAAAGAAAAACAAAAATTACAAATGAGCAGCAAGAAATATAAGGAGAATTATTACCACCTACTATACATAATTACAGACCAGCAAAATTTAAGATTGAGAGGAAAAAGATGAATTCTAGATAGTTCTAAAAAATAGAAAACATCAAATAAGGAAAGAAAAGACAAAGAAAACTTATGTACCCCAATATCAGCAGGAGAAATAGAACAAGGCATGAATTATCAAAAGGAATTGGTAAAGGCAGGTGGATACATGATCCAGATATATTTATATGCTAATTATATAAAACTTTTAAGGAATAATTAATGTATTCCTATAAAATATTACAGTTAAAAGAAAATTCCTTTGATTAGAGAAATATTGGATGATACGTAAACCAAGGATGGATCAAGTAGAGTAAGACCAATATGAGTAATGAATAAAATTTTAAATGAAATCTTAACACAAATATTGTAGTAATATAATAAAAAAATTTACAGTGACCAAACTGTATTTGTGCTAGGAATAAAAGAATAATGTATTATTAGAAAAAATGACTCTAACTAATTATATAAATAACAAAAGATACATGAGTATATGTACCATGTATATCAAATACCATATTTTTTTCAATCATTTCAATTTGTCTGATTTATCATGGCCCTTTTAGGGCTTTCTTGGCAAAACTGGAATGGTTTGCCATTTCCTTCTCCAGCTCATTTTGCAGAGGAGGAAACAGGCAAAAGAGTTAAGTGACTTGCAAGGGTCACACAGCTAGTGTCTTAGGTTGGATTTGAACTCAAGTCTAACTGACTCCAGGAGTGGCACTCTATCTGTTGCACTACCTAACTGCCATATATGTGTATATGTATGTATGCATATATGTATGCATGTCTGTATATGTATACATGTGTATATATGTATACATGTATATGTGTGTATGCACGTGTACATGTATGTATGTGTATGTGCATGTATGCATTGCACATGTGTATGTGTGTATGTATGTAAGTGTGTATGTGCATGTGTGTATGTATATGTGTCGAACATATGTGCATACAGATACATATATGTGTATATGTATATGCATATACATATATACACAGACACACATATACATATATGTGATTTTTTTGATATAGGAAACTCCCTCTACCAATGTAGAATGACACTTGCTATGCAACTTAGTCTTAGTAAGAAATCTGAGACAATGAGAGTTTCAATGATTTTTCCAGAATCATACAGCCCACTAAATATTTGTGACCAGAAAGCTGATTTTCCATCCATCCTGTCGCATTGCCTCTACTTATATTAATGGAAGCTGAAATATCCTTTAACAAAATACAGCACTGGTTTATGTAGAAGTCCTTAAATGCAAAGGCATTAAAAGGTCTTTCATATATAATCAAAAATATCTAAAACTGAGAGATAACATTACTTGCAAAAGAGCTTTAGGAAGAAATGATCCCACCTCTCTCTCCAATTACTTGACATAGTATCAGAAATATTAGCTATAGCACTGAGACAAGAGCAAAAATTAAAGTTCAATCAATCAATCAATCAATTGGCAAACCTTTAATAAGTACCTTCAAGGTGCCAGGAATTATGTTAGACTCAAGAGATTACAAATACAATATATGAAATATTTGCTACTCACAAGATACTTACATTCTTAAGGTGGAAATAATAGCTACATGAATTTGAATATGCAGAATAAATATAAAGAAGCTAAATACAAGTAAATACAAAATGGTTATGTACAAAATGGTTTGGGAAGAAGGAACTTAGCAATTTAGGCAATTAAGAAAGTCATCATGTAGAATAGTGTTCTTAAATTGAGATATGTAAATTTTTATATATATTTTGATTACTGTAGTTCAATATAACTGGTTTCCTTTTCATTCTATGTATTTTATTTCTTTTTTTAAATTTTATTTAAATTTTATTTTAGACTCAAACACCAGAACAAAATACAGGATAGAGAGAGAAAAAAACATATCATACACTTAAATATTTGAACTTAAATACAAAGTAAGAAAAGAAAAAAAAAACATGCATGTGCATAGCACAACATAAGAGAGGATTCAATAAACTTCAAAAATTAATTTATTTCAAAACATTCAGTCATAGAACTATTATATTTAATTTAGTAACAGATCAGAACTTCAATTGAACATTCACTGATGATGTCTATTAAATATTTCAAATAAGTCCAAATAATAGTTCAGAGAGCATCTGAACTGAGAAGCCCAATTGAAACTATTCTCCAAAAATGTAATGATAAATTTTCATTTCAAGAAAACTTGTATAATTAATACTACACATTGTGGTGAGAACTATCCATCTTTTCTTTTCTTCCTTGTAAGTACTCTTTTGTTCTCTGCTGTACACTTTTTATTTTGTTCTTTTTTTGCCCTTCCTCTCCCACTCCTAAGGCTACAATTAGTGAAGATATGTGTGTATACACACATTTACAAATATCACATATATATACATATATATAGACATATACTTTCCCTAAAAAATTCTACTCCTGATTTCTGTTTTTATGTTTGTGCATATATCATTTCCTCAGGAGATGCCTCTACTTCTACCTGGATACCTTGCCCTCCTATTACTTATCCTTCTCTCCTATCCTCCCATTCCCATTGATCTAAATATACTTCTATACTCCTTCTTTAACCTATTCCCTCTCCCTCTCCTGTAGAAATCCCTTTCTTGTCTTCTCCCCCCTCCCTGCCCCCTTACCATTTTATTTCTTCTGAATTTAGAAGACATTTATACTCTTCTAAATATATATGCATTGTTCCCTCTAAAACCCATTCCTGATAAAAGTAGGTTACCAGAACTACCAGCCCTCCTCCCACACCAAATTCTTCTGTATCAATTCTTCCTCTTGCACCTCATCTGTATAAAATAATTACTCTATTTAGCTGTTCCTAAATGTTTTTACTTTTTAAAATCACATTCTCAGGTCTACCCCAATCTTTCTTACAAAATACCCAATTACTAATGACAATCTTAGACATGCATTTTGCATTTTACATATAAGTAAATGATCTATCCTTATTGAATCCCTTATAATCAGTCTTTGGTATGTACCTTATTTTTCTCTTGACTCTTGTATGTCAAATCTATTAAGTTGAGTTGCTTTTTTTTTTAACAAAGTCTTGAAAGTATGACAGTTAATCAAATGTCCATTTATTTTTCATTCAGGATTATGCTTAACTTTGCTGGGTATGATATTTTCAGCAAGATCCCCATTTCTTTTTCTCTTAAATATATAGTGTTCCAAAACCTGCAGTCCTTTAGTATCTCTGCTGTTAGGTCTTGTGTGATTCTAATTGTGGCACCATCATATTTAATTTTTTTCTTGTTGCTTTTTATATTTTATCCTTGAGCTGGGGGTTTCAGAATCTAACTATAACATTCCCATGAATTTTCCTCAGAGGATCTCTTTCAAGTGGTGATCAATGGATTTTTTTTCTATTTCTATTCCCCCCATTCTAATGCTTCAGTACAATTTTCTTTAATTATTTCTTGTATTTTGTATCAAGATTCTTTTTTTTATTATAGCTTTCAGCTAGTCTGATTATTCTTATGTTTTCTCTTCTTGATCTGTTCTCTAGGTCAGTTGTTTTTCTTATAAGATATTTTACTTTCTCTTCTGTTTTTTCACTCTTTATATTTTGTTTAATTATTTCTTGATCTCTTATAACTTCACTGGCTTCACCTTGCCCAATTATATTCTTTAAGGTGTCATTTTCTTCCTTAAGATTCTGGATCTCCTTTTCTAATTGGTTGACTTTCTTTTCATAATCTTGTTTTTCTTGGATTATTTTCTCTTTTTAAAAATTTTTCCTCCATCTCTGTCATTTGATTTTTAGAGTCTTTTTTAAGTTCTTCTATAATTTCTTATTGGGCAAGTGACCATTTGACGTTACTCTTTTAGGTAGAGGAGGGTTTCTTTGCTTCAATATCCTCTTCTGATGATGAATCCTGGTCTTCTCTATTTCCATAATAACTTTCTATGGTTGAATTATTTCTCCTTTGCCTGTCCATTTCTTTTGTAGTAATACCTTAATTTGTGCAATCACCTCTAGCCCTAGGGTATGGGGCATGCTACCTTACCCCAGATCTTCAGTTCTACCCTTAGTCTGGAATCAAAACCAAACCTCCAGCCTTCCATAAGTGCCCACCACCAGGGTCATTCTGCCCCACTGCTTCTGCAGTTACAGGGTGTGTGCTGATTCCCTCCCACCACATCACTCTCCACAGCACAGCTGGGTCTGGCATTCCTTGTCAGCAGAGGTTCCTTCAGTCTTCCCTGGATAAGACACCTAACTCCCCTCACCAACCCAGGAGTAAAAAGTCCTGTAGTTGGGGCCAAGGCAGTCTCCCAAACCAAATAACCACAGAGCTTGCCGTTCATTAACCTGGACTGTAGGCTAGAGGTGTTTACTCTTCACAAGGACCAAAAGTCTTTCTGGGATTTTTCTTCTGATCTTGAATTGTCCCAGGAAGACTCCTATTGTGCTCCTATTCTTATTTTTTTTACCTACACTTTGTTTAGCTTAAGGTGATATTTTATCTCATGTATGGGGGGAAATCTTGAGAGCCTGCAATTTTCTGACCTACTTTACCATCTTCCCAGAATACTCTCCTATGTGTTTTATTTCACGAATTTAAATATATTATCCTGATAGAGTCTGTAAGGTGCACTATACTGCCTAAAAAAGTTCATGACAAAACAAAAGATTAAGAACCTCTTATGTAGAAACTGGCATTTAAACTCTTTTTTATTTAACAGCATTTCATTTTTCTGATTACATATAAAGATAGTTTTCAACATTTATCTTTGTAAAATTTTGAGTTCCAATTTTTCTCCCTTTCCCTCCCCACCTTCCCAAAATAGCAAGCAATCTGATATAGGTTACAATATAAAATCATGTTAAACATAGTTCCACATTAGTCATGTTGCTAAAGAAGACCCAGAACAAAATGGAAAAACCATGAGAAAGACAAAAAACCTGCAAATTAAATCTGCATTCAGACTCTATAGTTCTTTCTCTGAATGTGGCCATCATTTTCCATCACAAGTCCCCTGGAATTGTCTTAGATTATTGCATTGCTGAGAAGAGCTAAGCCTATCACAGTTGATCATCACACAATGTTGCTGTTACTGTGTACAATGTTCTGGTTCTGCTGATTTCACTCAGCATCAGTCCATGCAAATTTTTCCACCTTTTGCTGAAATCTGTCTGCCCATCATTTCTTATAGAATAATAGTCTTCCATTATATTCATATATCACAACTTGTTCAGCCATTCCCCAATTGATGGGCATCCCCTCAATTTCCAATTCTTGGCCACCACTAAAAAGCTACTATAAATACTTCCCCTTTTTTATGATAGCCTTGGGATACAGCCCTAGAAATGGTATTGCTAAATCAAAGGGTATGTACATAAAGTGTCTTAAAGGAAAAGAATGGTTCTATAAGGAAGATAGGCAAAGTAGTTCTTCCCATGGATTGTGGAAGACCAATACACAGGTATGAATATGGGAGTGAAGAATAGAAAAGAAGAATAGTGCTGGGAGTGAAGAATAGAAAAAGGTCGGTTTAGCTAAATCACAATCTACAGGAAGAGTTGGAGAAATTAAACAGAATTTCTATTTTATCCTAGAGTCAATATGGAGCCTGCACTTTATTAAGTGACATGGTCATATCTGTACTTAAGAAAAATCAATTTGACAGTATTGTGTAGAGTCAAAATTATCCCCATTTGTTGATGTCATGACACTTTGCTCAGAAAACCACAAAGAATCAGTAAAGAAAGTAATCAAGGTAATTTATTGTGTCTTTAAAATACCTGGATCCAAAATGAATCCATAAAAATAATAAGAATTTCTACAAAATAATAAAATTTAGGAACAAATAATAGTGAATATCCATTAAAACAAGCACAAAATGCACAAATGTTTTAGGCAACACATCAAGATGCAAAACTTATATAAATAAAACTGTACCCTAACTTTGGGGTAAAGCAACTTGGTAATCAAAGTCAGTACTATTAAACACTTTTTATATAAATAAAGACTTTGGAGAGCCTTCTTTATTGAAAGTTGGGTAAGGACAATATAAAAGGATTTATGATACTCCTGGATTTAAAAATGTAATTAGTGGCATACTAATGAATCTACTAAGGAGTTAGGTTATGAGTTAAGCAAAATGCCAAAAATATTCATGTTGAAGAACAAAATATATAGAATCTCAAGAGAAATGATGAAAAAAGTAGGAACAATGGGACATAGCACTACCAAATTTCCAACTATATTATTAAATATAAATCATCAAAACTAACTGGTAACTATTAAAAAAATAACCTGTGGTACAAACTAAATAATCCAAAATTAAAAGAAATCAAACACAATAGTCCTATGCCCAATAAATCTAAGAATTACTAAGGTAAATATTCCCCCTTTGATAAGAATCACCAGGAAAATTGCAAAACAAAATAAATTTAAACCAGAAATGTATTCTATATGGCACATTTAACCCCAAATGAATAAGCAATCTAAACATAAAAAACCTCATACAATATCTCTCATAAATCCTTTTAAGAAAGTAGGATCATAAAATTGTATGTGTAGAGCTAGCAGGGCTCTTAGTCTACCTAGTCCAATCCATACTCCCACAGGTTTTAAGTGGTAAAGACAGGATTTAAACTTATGTCCTCTGATTCTAGATGTCATGTTCTCTCCTCTGTACTATACTGATTTCCTTTCTAATGAATAATAAAAAATGAAGTGAGTAACACAGGTTGTAGAATTGGATAATACTACTTTAGTAGTGGTGGTGGTGGTATGGTGGTGGTAATACTAGTAGTGGTTCTAGTAATGGTGGTAGCTGGTATTTATATAGCACTTTAACTTTTACAAAACACTTTCATTATGTTATATTATTTTATCCTCATAACAATCCTATTATTATTGCAGTGCTATTATTATGATCATTTTCCAAGCAAGGAAACTCAGACTGAGATAAGTTAAATGATTTGCCCAGCCTCAAACAGCTGGCACATTAAGGTCTACATGTAGATTGTATACATTTCTTTTCCCTTTTGTAAAAGGAAGGAAACAAGCATTTATTTAAGCATATACTACATGTCAGGCACTGTGTTAAGTGCTTGGGAACAAATACAAGTATAAAGACAGTCTCCTTAAATTGCTAGCACTCAGAAGAGGAAGATAATACACAAAAGCTGAAGAATAGGAGGGAAAATTGGAGGCAACTTGGGCAAGAGCATTCATTTAAAATTCAAAAACAGGGCATAGGGGCAACAAGGAAATAAAGGCTAGTTTGGGCCCTTCCACAAAATGGAGGTCCCAGTAATAATTTATGAATGGGAGAAGGGAGTTTCTTTTTTATTATTTTTAGTTTTCAACATTCATTTCCACAAGATTTTGAGTTCCAAATTTTCTCCCCATCTTACCCCTCCCTCCACTCCAAGATGGTGTGCATTCTAAATATCCTTTCCCCTAACCTTCCCTCCCTTCTATCACACCTTCCTTCTCTTATCCCCTTCCCTTTCTATTTTCCTGTTGGGCAGGATAAATTTCTATACCCTATTGTCTGTATATCTTATTTTCCATTTGCATGTAAAAATAATTTTTAACACTTCTTTTTAAAGCTTTGGGTTCCAAATTTTCTCCCTTTCTCCCTCTCCACCCACCCTCATTGAGATGGCAAGCAACTCTGTACAGGTTATACATGTGTAGTCATGCAAAACACTTCCATAGTAGTCATGTTGTGAAAAACTAACTATATTTCCCTTCATCTTATCCTGCCCCCTATTTATTTTTGAACCTGTCACTTCTCAGAAGTGTTTGCTTCTGATTACCCCCTCACCCAATCTACCCTCCCTTCTATCATCCCTCCCTTCTCTTATCCCCTTCCCCCCTATTTTCCTGTAGGGTAAGATAGATTCCCATACTCAATTGAGTGTGTCTGTTATTCTCTCCTTAAGCCAAATCCAATGAGAATAAGATTCAATCATTCCCTCTCACCTTCCCCCATTTCCCCTCCACTGTAAAAACTTTTTCTTGTCTGTTTTAATGTGAGATAATTTACCCCAATTTACCTCTCTCTTTCTCCTTCTCCCAGTATAATCCTTTCTCACCCCTTAATTTTATTTTTAGATATCATGAAAGGTTGCTTCTTAAAGATTACTGCCTATGCAGCTTCTCTTATATTTGCTTGAAAAAAAAAACTCCACACTACATTATAAATTGTAGGATACGAACTTAGAAAATAAAAAAATCACATGAAGTTAAAATTATAAAGTCAATGACCATTTCCAAGAAATTAAAACCATTAAATCATTAATTTCTTCTTAAATCAGAGCAAGAGATAACAAAGAAACACGGTTTATTGTATTTTAAAACACAAAATGATACTTCATTCTTTCCCATAAGAGACATTTAACAAAACCATCATAAAAGCTTCAACCAAAAAATATAGAAATTATACATGATTTTCAAAATGAGTATCTTCTCAGACATGGTAGCTGCAAGAATTTCATTAAAAGTGGAGCCATTCCCAAAGTATAAACTGCTAAATTTTTTTCAAATATTTAAAGAAAATTGAGGTTTACTTCTTGGGAGATATGGGATTAAGAAATATCTCAATCAGAAGTGAAATAAAAAAAGGACTTTTTAAAAAAATTAGTTGAAGTGTTTTGTTCTTACATACAAACATTTTCAGATTACAATCACTCCATGAGAGTTGTCTTGTCATAAAAAAAAGTTAAGTAAAACAATTCAGTGGCCTCGTCTGAAAGTATATTTTTCATACTTATAGCAACCCTGCCACCTCTCTATTTCTTAATAGATAGAAATCTCTTGCCTCTCCTTCCCAAGCCCCACAATATAGGGATAAAAGAAAAACATATTTATTGTAACAAATATGCATAGTCAAGCAAAACCAATTCTCTGAATGACTATGTGTGTGTGCACATATCTTACTCTGCATTCAAAATCCATCACCTCTCTCTCATGAATAGCTTGTGTCATCGTTTCTCCTTTGGAATTGGGAGTAGTCATTTTACTGGCCATAATACTTATGCTTTTTGAATTTTTTTGTTTTTTACAATATTACTAATTACTGCATAAATTGTTCTGATTCTTCTCATTAAATTCTTCATTATTTTATATTAGCCTTCAAAATTTTTCATTTTTATCATCAGAATGTTATAGTATATATTGTTGTAGCTTTGCTTATTGTAGTCTATATATTAGTTCATAAAAGTCTTTCCATGTCTTTTTGATTATTTCATCATTTCTTACAGTACAATAATGGTAAATTACATTTACACTACACAGCTTATTCCACCATTCCTCAACTGATAACCATTGCCTTAGTTTTCAGGGGGTTTGTTTGTTGTTGTTGTTGGGTTTTTTCTACCAGAAGAAAAAAAAAAAGAGCTGCTGCAAACATTTTTGTACATATAGTACCTTTTGCTTTTTTTATTTTAAATTTCTTTTAGGTATAGGCCTACCAGTGGTATAGCTGGATCAGAGAGCATGTACTGTTTAGCATCATTTGTGTATAATTCCAGATTGCCTAACAAAATGGTTGTATCCATTCATAGTTCAACCAATAGGGAATCAATTGGCTTGCTTCCCCATAGTCCTTTCACCATTGACCATTTTCTTTTTTTTTTTGTTTGCCACTCTTATGGGTGAGAAGTAAAATTTCAGAATTGTTTTAATTTGCATTTCTCTAATTAGTGCTGATGTGGAACATTGCTTAATTTAATATGGCTATAGATAACCTGACTTCTTTCCCTTGAGAACTTCTTCATATTCTTGGAACATTTGTTAATTGGAATATGATTTTTTCTTATAAATTTGAATCAGTTCCTTATATATCTTGGAAATGATACCTTTATTGGAGAGACTTACTGCAAAGATTTTTCCCCAGTTAATTTAATCTTAGCTTTATTAGATTTTTTTGTGCAAAAACTTTTAAAATTCTAAATAATCAAATTATCCATGTTATCTTTTGTGATCCTCTCTATACTGTCTATCAATCAAGGATTTTTCTCCTATTTATGGATCCAAAATTAATTGTTTTCTGTATTTCACTGACTAGCTTATGATGTCACATTTTATATCTAGGTCATGTATCTATGTGGAACTTATCTTTATTTAAGGTATAAAGTATTTGGTCCAGATCTTATTTCTTAAATATCATTGTCCAATTTTTTCAGAAATTTTTTTTCCTAATAGTGAATCTTTATCTCAGTAGTTGGGGTCTTTCTGTTTACCCATTAGATACATAGTCTTGCTTAAATTCTGTATCCAATCTGTCCCACTAATCCATCTCTACTTTTTAACCAGTACCAAATTTAAAAAAATTACTTATTTGTAATCCAGTTTGAGATCCGACTCTACTAATCTCCCTATATTCCCGTTCCTTTTCATTACTTCCCTTCAGATTCTTGAACTTTTTCTTCTTCAGTAAGAATTTCATTAATATTTTTTCCAGTCCTAAGAAGTAATCCTTTTGTAGTTTTATTGGTATTACAGTAAATTAATTTAGGTGGTATTTCCATTTTTATTGACTCCTCCTACCCATGGCCAATTAATATTTCTCCAATTATTTAAGACTTTCTTTATTTGCAGTTTGTAGTTGTATTTATGTGATTCTTTTGTTTATCTTTGAAGATATACTCCCAGGAATTTAATACATTCTACACCAGTTTAAAATGGAACTACTCTTTCTTCTTTCTGGGGTTTATTTGTAATATATACAAATGCTGATGATTTTTGTGGATTTATTTTATATCCTACAGGACTCTATTGTACAGCCAATGCTGACCGCTATAGCTTTGTTCTAGTGTCATAACTCTTTATGAAAATTTTCTCTATAAATGTCTCTGAAGGAAATACTGTTTTCATAGGTTTATTATAATGATCATTAAAACATGATTATGGATTGTCATAGGATTTGAAGTGTTAAATACCACTGTCATTATTGTTCTGACAAAGTGTTTTAAAAAACTTAAAGTGCCATATTACACAAATATGAATTAGTATTACTAAAAATATTGTCCCACTCTGAAACTTGAGCCAAAAATAGGAAATTTATTAGATTTTATTATTATGTTATTAAGCAGTGCTGGTTTTAGAAGCTTACTTAAATTTACTATTAGCTGCTGGAATAAACAATGATAATTTACATTATAAATAGCTGTAAGGTTTGCCAAGAACTTTCATCCTAACCCTTTTGTGTAGTAGGTAGTATGGGCCTCATAGATGTTAAGGGTTCTGTGTCAGCAATCATTTTATTTAGTATTTAATGTTTTCCCCCCTGTGGTAACCTTAACTGTACCTTCTACATATTATTTCTGCTTCTCTTAAATCATTTTTGAAAAATAATTGTTGTGAAATTATTCTTTTCATTAATAGATATTCATTTTTTTTCTTTATGGCCTAAAAAACTTTGGTTTTGATGTGAGAGATTCTGCCACAGAATACCTTCCACCATTGTAGATAGGCAACTTGAAAGCAAATGACAAAGTTTGAGAGTTACCTAGAGTTAAATGTCTTGCCCATGGTCATGGGTCACAAGGACTGGAAGCCAGTCTTTCCTACCTCAGAAGCTGATCCCTCTTCAATTACACTGTTTGTCATATATTAGTTTACATGATACAATAGAAGTATTTACTCAGATTCACTTATTGACTTTTGATACAATCTAGAACTGTGTTACCTGTAAAGTAAAATGATCTTTCTGATTCATTATCCTCCCAGAAAATAACTTTATGAGGGGTGGGGGTGGGACAGAGCCAAGATGGTGGAGTAAAAGCACAGCCTCGCTTGAACTCTCCCCTGAACCCCTCCAAATACCTGTAAAAATGACTCTAAACAATTTCTAGAGCAGCAGAACCCACAAAAAGACAGAATGAAACAAATTTCCAGCCCAAGACAACCTGAATGTTTATGGGAAAGGTCTGTTGTGCCAAGCTGGTAGAGGAGCATAGTTCAGCATGGGCCATGCTGGCAAAGATCTGGGCCCAGCAAACTCAGAGCAGGCCTCAGGACACTGAATCAAGGGTGCTGTTGTGGTTTCCAGATTTCTTAACCCACAGACACCAAAGACAACTTAGAAGGTCAATGGGACAGGTCAGTTGGACCTGAGTGAGAGAGGAGTGTGGTCCAGTACTGGCCCTAGTACAGCTCCAGGCCAGCAGTCATAGTGGTGGCAGTTTCTTCTAGAGCTCTTGGCCCACAGATGGTAGACAGATCAAATGGCTGATCAGGTGGTGACTACAGGGATCTCTGTGCTGGCTCTGAGGCAGGATTCTCTTGCTTTGCCTGTGCTTTGAGCTGGATCACAGTCCTGGGTGGAGGTCCTGGGGCAAGAAGGAATGCTGGTGTAGTGGAACTTGTGGCAGCAGTGGAGAGAGAATCCTGCTCACAGTTCCAAGGCAGAAAAGAGTGCTTGTGGTCAGTCATAGATGACAGCACAGGCCAGGAAAGGAGTAAACACCTCTCCTTTGATCCTGTCACCTTGGAAGAACTAAAAATATACAGGTCTCTAGAAGTATCTCTGAAAACAGCTGCACAAAACCCTCAAAGCTTGGGACATTCCTGCTCCACACTGGAAGCAGAGTCTATCATAGCACAGTTAAAAAGTCAAGTAACTGACTGGGAAAATGAGCAAACAGAGGGGAAAAAAACTCAGACTATAGAATTTTACTTTGGTGACAAGGAAGATCAAAATGTACAAGCAGAAGAAGACAACAAAGTCAAAGCTCCTACATCCAAAGCCCCCCCCAAAAAAGATAAATTGGTCTCAGGCCATGGAAGAGCTAACAAAAAGGATTTTGAAAATCAAGTAAGAGAAGTAGGGGGGAAATTGGAAAGAGAAATGAGAGTGATGCAAGAAAATGATGAAAAAATGAGTCAACAGCTTGCTAAAGGAGACTCAAAAAATGCTGAAGAAAATAACACCTTCAAAAATAGATTAGACCAAATGGCAAAAGAAGTTCAAAAAGTCAATGAGGAAAAGAATGCTTTAAAAAGCAGAATTGGCCAAATGGAAAAGAAGGTCCAAAAGCTCACTGAGGAAAATAATTCCTTAAAAATTAAAATGGAGCAAATGGAAGCTAATGACTCTATGAAAAATCAAGAAATTATAAAACAAAATAAAAAAATGAAAAAATAGAAGACAATATGAAGTATCTCATTGCAAAAACAATTGACCTGGAAAATAGATTCAGGAGAGATAATTTAAAAATTATTGAAAGCCACAATCAATGAAAAAAGTGTCTAGATATCATCTTTCTTCTTCTTCTTCTTCTTCTTCTTCTTCTTCTTCTTCTTCTTCTTCTTCTTCTTCTTCTTCTTCTTCTTCTTCTT
>NW_020954557.1:27499472-27505299 GCF_900497805.2 Vombatus ursinus | reverse complement strand
TTCTTCTTCTTCTTCTTCTTCTTCTTCTTCTTCTTCTTCTTCTTCTTTTTCTCCTTCCTTTAGCTAAGCAATGAGGTTAAGTGACTTGCCCAGGGTCACACCACTAGTAAGTGTTACGTGTCTGAGGCCATATTTGAACTTAAGTCCTCCTGAATCCAGGGCCAGTGCTCTATCCACTTAACCACCTAGCTGCCCCTAGACATCATCTTTCAAGAAATTATCAAGAAAAACTGCTCTGATATTTTTGAACCAGAGGGTAAAATAAAAATTGAAAGAATCCACCAATCACCTCCTGAGAGAGATCCCAAAAGGAAAATTCCCAGGAATATTATAGGCAAATTCCAGAGTTCCCAGGTCAAGGAGAAAATATTGCAAGCGGCCAGAAAGAAGCAATTCAAATATTGTGAAAACACAATCAGGATAACACAGGATAGCAGCTTCTACATTAAGGGATCAGAGGGCTTGGAAGGTGATATTCTGGAGGTCAAAGGAGTTAGGATTAATATCAAGAATCACCTACCCAGCAAAACTGAGTGTAATCAATGAGGGGAAAAATGATATTCAATGATATAGAGGAATTTAAAGCATTCTTGAGAAGCCAGAGCTAAATAGAACAGTTGACTTTCAAATACAAGTCTCAAGAGAAGCATGAAAAGGTAAACAAGAAAGGAAAATCATAAGGGATGAACTATTTACATTCCTACATAGAAAGATGAGATTTGTAACTCATGAGACCTTTCTCATTATTTGGGTAGTTGGAAGGAATATATATACACAGAGGGCACAGGATGAGTTGAATATGAAGGGATGATATCTAAAAAAGAAAATTAAGGGGTGAGAGAGGAATGTACTGGGAGAAGGAGAAAGGGAGAGGTAGAATGGGGTAAATTATCTCACATAAAAGAGGAAAGAAAAAGCTTTTACAGTGGAGGGGAAGGGGGGGGAGGTGAGAAGGAATGAGTGAACTTTAATCTCATTGATTTGGCTTAAGGAGGGAATAACATACACACTCAATTGGGTATGGGAATCTATCTTACCCTACAGGAAAGTAGGGGGAACAGGATAAGACAGGGAGGGGTGATAGCAGGGTGAGTAGATTGGGGGAGGGGTAATCAGAAGCAAACATTTTTGAAGAGGGACAGGGACAAAGGAGAGAATAGAATAAATGGGGGGTGGAAAGGATGGAGGGAAATATAGTTAGGCTTTCACAACATGACTATTATGGAAGTGCTTTGCATGACTCCACATATATAACCTATGTCTAACTGCTTGCCTTCTCAAGGAGGGTAGGTGGGGAGAGAGAAGGGGAGAGAATTTGGAACTCTAAGTTTTAGAAACAAATGTTAGAAAGTGTTTCTGCAAGCAACTGAGAAATAAGATACACAGGCAAAGGGGTATAGCAATCTGTCTTACCCTACAGGAAAATAGAAGGGGGAGGGGATAAGAGAAAGGGCAGGGGGTAATAGAAGGGAGAACAGATTGGGTGAAGGGGGAATCAGAATGCAGCCTGTCATAGGGTAGGGAGAGGGGAGGGATGGGGAGAAATTTGGAACTCAAAATCTTGTGAAACTGAATGTTGAAAACTAAACATAAATTTTCTAAAGTGTTTTTTTTTAAGAATGTAACTTCATTTGAAGAGTTATTGAAATCACTTGTAATGTGACTTGGGAAATCAAAAAATCAATTCATTAAGTCATTATTTATGTAATAAGCAGCCATTCATTTCATAGTTCTGAATTTTTGTTAAACTTTCATTAAATTCTTTCTTTTGAGAAGTGTAATGAAAAGGTTAAACTATGTGCAAATTGTGATTGTGGTCAAAGTGTCACCATCTTATGGATTACATAGTCCGCCTTTTAACAATTTGTGTCTATTAGGGGGATTCATCTTGGTTAGATAAATCATTCTGGTCTACAAGGCTGTATCTCTCAATAACCTGTGCCCTCCTTGCTAACAGAGTTTATCAGTGTGCCCTGGGACATGAGAGAGGTCCTGAAGAGTGACTGAGCCCAAGACAGATTCTACTGGGCCTCTTCCCTATTCTCTACTGCAGTTGATTCTCTCTCATGCCTTGAATAAAATACTAAAATATATTTGTGTTGGACAATACATTGAACAAACTTTCTTTTTTTTTGTCAGGGATCCAAATCATGATGAAATTAAAAGGGAAAATTTTACCTAGTATAAAAAACAGAAAAATAGTAAATTGTGCATCTGTCTCAAATCCATTACCTAAAAGTCAAGATAGATTGGATCTAGAACCCCCTTCTATATGGGCTTGATAAATAAAAAGAAAAAAAAATAATTTGGGATCATTCCAAAGCCAATGTCATTCTCCTTTTCCAAGTGACAAAGGCTTTTTAAAATACAATGTTCTAAGTGAAAACCGAAGGCATTTGTCTACCACCTATAAAATAAATAGACAGGAGCTCCATGATGCTGCAATTTCTTTTGTACTTTAAAAAGAATCAGACTTCTCACAACACATTAAGAACTGTTTTGGAAAGAAAATAGAATGTAATGCTGGAATAATAGCTAAGGTAAAAGTAAATAGGTACATTTATCAGATTTTATAGACAGCTGTTTACTGACTGACATTTAAACAGGACCCCTGTTTCAAAATGCAGAGTGACTATATAGCATAGATTGAAAGTTCATATTGTTAGGGCTATGTTTTCTAGGTGATTTTTATAGTTGTAGAATGAGACCACAGCAATCAATAGATCACCTTAAGAATTTTATGACAGTTATTTCACATGGCTGCTTACTTCAAACTTGTTGGGGAATTAAAGAAACAAGAAAAAGATCTGGATCAGGGAGAAATTCAAGGGGTATCATAGGTAAGCACTGTAATAAGAAAGCTTAATAAAGAATGAGAGGTGATGTGGTATAGTGGAAAGAGTGCTAGCATTAGAGTCAAAGGCATGTTTGAATTCCAGCTCTACAACTTACTGCTTTAGACAAGTCACTTCAACTCAGTTTCCCCACATGTAAAATGAAGGGATTGAATTAGCTTCTAAGACTTCCTTCGATTTTTGATGCTATGACACCATAGAAATCTCTCCTCTATCATGTTATCTGTGTCTCAGTTCATCTCACTGTTCCTCATTCCCAATGATCTTGACTCAGTGCAGGGAGCTGAACTGGCAAAGGTAGTTCATGGTGGTATTGAAAGGAGCTGGTCCGTGAACCATCACTGTAATTCTGGCAAGAGAGAACAGATAATGATTATGGGATGTTGGGTAAGGGAATCCAGAGATTTAAAGAGACTAAAGTTACATTAAAAGTCATCTAGTCACCTCCCTCATTTTACAAGAGGAAAATAAGACTCAGTTAAGTCATTTGTTCAAGGTCACACAAATAGTAAGTATTCATCAGGATTCGAACCAGTGGGATGCTGAAGCCAGCTCTAGAAAAATTTATGCAAGGTACAAATGCTAGGTACTGAGGATTCATAGAGAAGCATGAACCAATCACTGCTTTCAAGGAGCTCATAATCTAACGGAAGAGACAACATATAAACAATTATATTCAAATAAGCTATGAAGATAAATTGGAAACAATCAACAGAGTGAAGGCACTACAAGTAAGAAGAAAAGACTTCATATAGAAAGTGGAATTTTATCTGGGATTTGAAGCCAGGGAAACCAGGATGTAGAGATGAGGAAGGAGAGTATTATAGATATGAGGGAAAGGCAATATAAATGTCAATGTCAAGAGATGAAGTATTTTGTGCAAGGAATAGCAAGGAGGCCAGTGTCACTGTAAGAAATGACAATGTTTAGGGTGGATCCAAGATGGCAAAAAGCAGGCAGCAACGCACCTGAGTTCTCCCCAAAATCCTCACTTAACATCTTTAAATAATGTCATAAAACAATTCCTGGAGTGGCAGAACACAAAAGGACAGGATGAAATAATTATCAAGGCAAAGACAACTTAGAAGGTAGGTAGTAGAGGTATGTCATACCTGAGTGAGAGTGGAGCACAATTCAGCACAGATCATGCCAGCTCAGTCCCAGCCCCAGCAAACCATGGGCAGGCCTTGGAAGCTTGCTGAATCAGCAACAGCAGCAGCTGCTTCCAGAGCTTTCTGCCCACAGATGGTAAGGGCATCAAACAACTGGTCAGAAGGAGATTACAGGGATCTCTTTGCAAGCAGTGGGGACAGGATTCTGTTGCTTTGCCCATACACAGATCCAGGTCACAATACTGAGTGGCAGTCCCCGGGTGAGAAGGAACACTAGCATACCACAGCTTGTGGCTACAGTGGAATAGAGAACCTTATCACAGTTCTAGGGCAGAAAAAGAGTACTTGTGGTTACTCAAAGACCAGAGCATAGGCCAAGAGAGTAGTAAACACAGCTCTCCTTAGATTATACCACCTTAGAAAAACTAAAAACTTAACAGTCCCTAGAAGTATCCCTAAAAACAGCTACACAAAACTCCTGAAGCTTAAGACAATGCACCCTCCACCCTGGAAGCAGAGCACCACTTTAGCAAAGAGTTAAAAGTCAAGAAATAGGCTGGGAAAATGAGCAAACAACAGAAAAAATTCTGACCATAGAAAGTTATTATGGTGATGAGGAAGATAAAACACACACTCAGAAGAAGATAGCAAAGACAAAGCCCCTACATCCAAAGCCTCCAAGAAAAAAAAAATATGATTTGGTCTCAAGCCATGGAAGAATTCAAAAAGGATTTTGAAAATCAAGAGAGGTAGAGGAAAAATTTAGAAGAGAAATGAGAATGAGGAATGAAAATCATGAAAAAAGGGTGAACAGCTTGGTAAAGGAGACACAAAAAATTACTGAAGAGAATAACACCTTATGAAACAGTCTAGACCAAATAGTAAAAGAAGTTCAAAAAGTCAGTAAGTCAAAAAATGCCTTGAGAAGCAGAATTGGCCAAATGAAAAAAAGACACAAATATTCACTGGAGAAAAAACTGAGAAGTAGAATTAGCCAAGTGAAAAAAGAGGTAAAAAAATCTCACTGAAGTAAATAATTCTGTAAAAATTTGAATTGAGTAAATGGAAGCTGATGACTTTATGAGAAATCAAGAAACAATAAAACAAAACTAAAATAATGAAAAAAGTAGAAAATAATGTGAAATGCATCATTGGAAAAACAATGGACTTGGAAAATAGATCCATGAAAGATAATTAAAAATTATTGGACTACCTGAAAGCCATGATCAAAAAAAGAGCCTAAATATCACCTTTCAAGAAATTATCAAGGAAAATTGCCCTGATATTCTAGAACCAGATGGTAAAATAAAAATTGAAAGAATCCACCAATCACCTCCTGAAAAGGATCCCAGGAATATTATACCCAAATTCCAGAGCCCCCAAGTCAAGCAGAAAATATTGCAAGCAGCTAGAAAGAAATAATTTAAGTATAATGGAGCCACAGTCAGAGTGGCACAAGATTTGGCATCTTCTACATTAAAAGATTAGAAGGCTTAGAGTATTGTATTCTGGAGGACAAAGGAGCAAGTATTACAACCAAGAATCATTGACAGAGCAAAATTAAGTATAATCCTTCAGGGGGAAAAGTTGACATTCAATGAAATAGAGAACTTTCAAGTATTCTTGATAAAAAGAGCAGAGTTGAATAGAAAATGTTACTTTCAAATACAACACTAAAGAGAAGCAAGAAAAGGTAAATGAGAAAGGGAAATCATAAGGGACTTAATAATGTTAAATTGTTTACATTCCTACATGGGAAGATGATACTTGTGAGTCATAGGAACTTTCTCATTATTAGGGCAGTTAGAAGGAGGATAGATAGATAGATAGATAGATAGATAGATAGATAGATAGATAGAT